>NW_015386969.1:554825-555847 GCF_001527695.2 Protobothrops mucrosquamatus
AGGTCATAAAATGTGGACCTAGATTGTTGGGGGCAATATACAGATGTTGTAAACCATTCAGAGAGTGCTGAGCATGGTATAAAGCACTATGGCAGTGGTTCTCAACCTGTGGGTCGGGACCCCATTTGGGATCGATCGACCATTTCACGGGGGTCACCAAGCAAGGCTGTCCGCCATTTTTTTTGTCCGCCATTTTTTTTGTCCGCCATTTTTTTCCCTTTTCCGGCGGGTGCCTTACCTCCCTTGGGCTGGGCCAGCTGCTGGTCGGCCTGCTCCGTCTCTGCCACATGCCAGCTATGCCTCGGCCGGCGCAGGGGGCAGAACCACGCATGCGCGGCGCTCCCGGGCAGGGAAAGTCCTCGACTTACGACCGGTTGGGTAGTCCTCGACTTACGACCAGTTTAGTCCTCGACTTACGACCGGTTTAGTCCTCGACTTATGACCGGTTTAGTCCTCGACTTACAACCGGTTGGGGTCGCGGCATTAAAAAGGTTGAGAACCACTGCACTATGGAGTGGTATATAAGTCTAATGCCATTGTTTATTTATTTATTTATTTATTTCATTTATACCCCGCCCTTCTCCCGGAGGACTCAGGGCGGCTTACAGCCAGTTTAAAACAATCCCACATAAATATCAAATACAAATCTAAAATAATTACAAATAAATATTTGAATTGGCCGCTCTATTAAAATTTTGTTAAAACCAATTAAAATACCCCTAGGCCAGTCCTGCCTGCTGAAACAGCCAAGTCTTGAGGGCGCGGCGGAAGGAGGGGGGATCCGGAATCACCCGGATCTCTGGGGGCAGCTCGTTCCAGAGGATGGGCGCTCCGACAGAGAAGGCTCTCCCCCTGGGGGTCGCCAACCGACACTGTCTGGTTGGCGGCACCCTGAGGAGGCCCTCTCTGTGGGAGCGTATCGGCCGGTGGGAGGTAATCTGTGGCAGAAGGCGGTCTCGGAGGTAACCAGGTCCGATGCCATGGCGCGCTTTAAAGGTGATAATCAGCACCTTGAAGCGCAC
>NW_015386969.1:555984-595790 GCF_001527695.2 Protobothrops mucrosquamatus
ATGAGAAAAAGTTTAAGAGTAACCTTGTTTTAGCAATAGCATTAGGTTTTATATACCACTTCACAGTGCCTTACAGCCCTCTCTAAGTGGTTTATAAAGTCAGCATATTGCCCACAACAATCTGTGTCCTCATTTTACTGACCTTGGAAGGATGGAAGGCTGAGTCAATCTTGAGCCAGTGAGGATTGAACTGCTGGCATTCGGCAGAATTAACCTGCAATACTGCATTCTAGCTACTGCACTAGTGATAGGTGTAAGTTGAGCTGGAGGATTGCTTCCGCAGGCTTTCAAAATTCTGTATTTTACTTAGGAGCAATAAAGTGATTCTTCTTTTATATGTTTGCTTGCCTCAAAGAGCTTGACCTCCCCCCCCATTCCATGACTGTTCAACTTCAGAACCCAGACAGGGCTAGCCAAGTACTGCCACCTTCTGGCTGTTAAAGGGCACATTAATTGTAATTCTACCCTCTACCCCTGTGTAAGAATGGTATACAGATGAGCACAAATGCATTGCAGCAACCCAGAACACAGCAAAAACAGACCACCAATGCAATATCTTTCAACAAAATTTAGACCCACACAATATTATCAGAATGTGTCTGACTACTTAACCCACTGCAGTACAACCAACACAACATGTGAAAAAGATAACACTGCCTCACATCAAAAACACCTCAGAAACAGCCAACAAACTATTACAATCCCACAATATCACTGTAGCACAAACAACAATTACAGTCCTCCAAAAACATCTTAAGTAAATCAAAAGACCCGGTGGATAGGTGTCACCTACAACATAGAGTGTAAGGACCATAACAGCCACTATGTAGGATAGACAGGCAGAAGACTGGCAGATCATATCCATGAACACCAACTAGCAGTCAGAAAACACAATAAAACCTCCTTAATTTCACAATGTATGGACAGTTTTAACCATAGTTTCAGCTGAGAAACTGAGTGTCCTAGACTAGGGGTCTCCCCCCCCCCAGGCTGTGCAAGTAGCGAAGCTTTATCTGTGCATGCATGAGATCTAGATAGTCCATCCTCCCAGTCTGTGGAAAAATTGTTTTCCACAGAACCGATCTCTGGTGCCCCAAAGGTTGGGGACCACTGTCCTAGACAACTACAGTAAATTCCAAATTTTTGTTCCCTTCTATTCACTTGTGTTTGATTTTCAGAGACTGCTTGGACAAATCCCTGCAGTTTTTTTTTTAAATATACAAAAAATATACCCTTTATCATATACATAAATATGATAAAGGGACACTCTACCTAATGCTACACATCCTCACGGCCGCCAGACTGACTATGCACAAAATTGGAGAAACAAAGAAAGTCCCTGCAGTTTTCTTGGCAAAGTTTTTCAGAAGTGTTTTGCAATTGCCTTCTTCCTAGGGCTAAGAGAAAGTGAGTGGCTGAAGGTCACCCAGTTGGCTTTGTGCCCAAAGCAGGACTAAAACTCATAGTCTCCCGGCATCTAGTCTGATGCCTTAACCACTAGCTTAGATTGGCTCATTAATTCTATTACTAATATAAAAACAACATTACTAAGGGAATGCAGGGATGAATTAAAAATGCTTATATACTATGTACACTAAAAACAGCTTCAGCAAATTCAATTCAACAAAGACAACAGTTAGAAGCTCAGATTGCTGAAAGTTCATTTGCAACCAGCCACAATATTTCTTAACGTTAGTTGCTGAAAATCCTCCAAGTCCTTGGAGCTGGAACTATATCTATAAATACCTTGGGGTGACATTTTGCAATTTCGAAAACAAAGCCAGGAATATTTGGCCCGCTTAAAAGCATGGCCAGCCTGAATATTGAAAGTGTGTGCATGTAAGAGTGAGCAAGTGGGTAAGAAACACTCATGTGCCTATAAATAAATATTTGTTAAGCAGGGAGTGTCTCAGCGATGATCTCTAACCAACTTTATTCCCAATAGCTAGAATATCTGTAAAAGAGGACCAGTTTGTGCCAACTCTGCCCAATGGTGGTCTGTCAAAGGCCTACAGACCAATCCTCCCCACCTACTCTTGAAGTATACTGGCACCACAGTACCCATAATTCACAGCCCGATGAAATTTTGCCACACGCCAGTCCATAATCTGTCTCCCACAGCGAGCGAACCAGTTCTGCTGACCATACATGATGCTGTTATCTGTCCCAGGTTGCCATCCGTGGGCATGAAGTGAGGATGGCCTCCCCCGTTGAGTTGAGAGAAAAACAAAGATTCCAGCTGCAGATTTGCTCTGTAGCTCTTCAGTTGTCTAAAGGATGAATCATGGCAACCGGACCAAACTTTGTTTCATTGCTCATCCAAGCCACTTCATCACTCAGAGCAAAATCCCACAGTGTTAAAAAGAAGGCGGCCTATAAATCGAATGCATTAAAAATAAATAAATAAATAAATAAATAAATAAATAAATAAATAAATAAATAAATAAATAAATAATGAAGCACATCAGGAAGTGAGGACTAAAAGGGGAAGTGATTGGAAAGGGGTGGGGTAGGGTGAGGAGCTCAACAAAGCAAGTTAGCCAGTGTCCTCTCAGTCAGAGGTCCCCAACCTTTTGGGCACCAGGGAACGGTTCCGTGGAGAGAGGTTTTTCCGCGGACCTGAGGGGGCAAGGTTTTGTGTGCTGCCTGCATCCTGCAGATGGGGCTTTGCTTGCTTGTGCGGACCAGTTGCTGGCATGCCACAGCCCGGTACTGGTCCATGGACCAGGGGTTGGTGACCCTTGCTCTCAGTCATTGCATTTTTTTTTAACCAACAAAAGCAGCAGATTTTGTTCTCCGTGTAATAGTTGGTTGCCATCTAGTGACTAAGCTATGTTATAGCAGGAGGTGATATATGGCAGCTACAATACATCCTAGTTGGGACTAAAATTCTGGCTAATATGTACTGTACTCTTAATTTACTTGGAGAGCACCAGGTTGGGGAAGGCACATTAGTCTCTCAGTCAGTGAAAAGCTCCAGGCAGGCAGGGAGGATGGCTGGGTGAGTTAGCTGGGATTAGGAAAGGCAAATTCAGGCTGTTTCTCATCTCTGCTCTTTGCTAAGTAAGATTAGAAGTTTCTTCAAAAATGGCACCAGGGATTAGTGAGTATAAATTTTTCTTCATCTCCTTCTAGGAACAGTCTCTGATGGACTAAAAAGGCCTCCGGAAGTAGGATACAAATTGGTTACAATCTCAAACTCATACATCACCATTATGTATTACTATTATTATTATTATTACATGCACAATAAGGTGAAATCACAGTTGCCAATTCTTTAGCTGGTGTTCTTTAGCATCGAGTTCTTCCCAAGAATCTAGGTCAGGGGAAGGCAACCTTCCAGCCATGCTGGCTCAGGAATTCTGGGAGTTGAAGTCCACGAGTCATAAAAGAGCCAAGGTTGCCTACCCCTGACCTAGGTTGTCATAATGTATTGGTGTAGTTCTCAAAATTTCCATTGCTGAGCAAGGCTGTTGTTAAGTGAGTTATGTTTCATTTTACGACCTTTTTTGCCACAGTTGTTAAGCAAATCACTGCAGTTGTTAGGTGAACCATGGGATTGTTAAGCGAAACAGGCTTCCCCCATTGACTGCTTGAGTCCAAAGGTTATGGAAGGCTATAAACGGTGATTGCGTGATTCTGGGACAATGCAACTGTCGTAAGTACATGCCAGTTGCCACATGCCAGAATTTTGTTCACTTGACCATGGGATGCTACAATGGTCATAAGTGTAAATAATGGTCAAATGTCACTTTTATCAGTGCCGTTGTAATTTTGAATGGTCACTAAATGAATGATTGTAAGTCAAGGATCACCTGTATATGTGAGGAGCCAAATAGGGTGGCCTTTTGTAATTGACATAAATTTTGTGAATTTACATATTTTGTAAATACCAACCAAGATTTTTTTGCTATGGGACTCAGTGTGCAAATCACCACTGGAACCATCACGACCACTATTGGTTTGGGGTTTTCCATTTTCACAATTCATCTGAATCTCTTCTGACTCTTCATCCCTAAATATTTTATTATTATTATTATTATTATTATTATTATTATTATTATTATTATTATTATTATTATTATTATTATTATTATTATTAATAATAAAGTTGTAAGTGACCTTGGAGGTCATCTAGTCCAATCCCCTGCTCAGGCAGGAAACCCTATACCATTTCGGAAAAATGGCTGTCCAGTCTCTTCTTAAAAACTTCCAGTGTTGGAGCACTCAGAGCTTCTGGAGGCAGGTTGTTCCACTGGTTAATTATTCTAACTGTCAGGAAGTTTCTCCTTAGTTCTAGGTTGCTTCTCTCCTTGATTAGTTTCTTGTCCTGCCTTCAGGCACTTTGGAAAATAGCTTGACTCCCTCTTCTTTGAGGCAGCCCCTGAGATATTGGAATACTGCTATCATGTCCCCCCTAGTTCTTCTCTTCATTAAACTAGACATACCCAATTCCAGCAGCCGTTCCTTGTATGCTTTAGCCTCCAGTCCCCTAATCATCTTTGTTGCTCTTCTCTGCACTTTTTCTAGAGTCTCAACATCTTTTTTACATCATGGTGACCAAAACTGGATGCAGTATTCCAAGTGTGGCCTTACCAAGGCACTGTAAAGTGGTATTAACACTTCACGTGATCTTGATTTTATCCCTGTTAATGCAGCCTAGCACTGTGTTGGCCTTTTTGGCAGCTGCCGCACACTGCTGGCTCATATTTAAGTGATTGTCCACTAGGACTCCGAGGTCCCTCTCACAGTTACTACTATTGAGCCAGGTACCCCCTATACTATACCTGTGCATTTGGCTTTTCTTGCCTAAATGTAGAATCTTACTTTTTTCACCATTGAATTTCATTTTGTTAGATAGTGTCCAGTGTTCAAGTCTGATAATGGATTTCCTTTGATCTGTTAATTGTTGCTGAATGATATTTGAATCTGGATAAATTATTTTCCATAGTTCAAGCATTCGCTTTAAGTATCGTCGCGGTGTGGGTTCTGATTTATAATAGGAATCCATAATGGTGCAATATTCAAACACAGTATGTACTTTTGTCTTTTCTATGCTTATTGTCCTTCCAGTAAACCTCCAGGGCTAAGCCCTGGTTGCCCAACCATAGCACTTGAATCCTGTTGTCATCAGATGTCCAGGAACTCTTAACATCTGACACAGTCCCTGTTGACGCGGCAGACGACTGATGCAGTATAGGATTCTTTTTGCTTTCTCACTATACTACATGGGTTGATACACTTAACTTGGGTCTTCTGCTAAGACCTGTGTGGCATGAGTCACCCTTCTAGTAAAATATACTACTGCCAGCTTAGCTCTCAACCTCATTAGAGCATCACAAACGTCTCCTCCAGAACAAGGGGACATCCATGGAGGGCCTTGCCATTATTATCTGATGAAAACCAACTAATTGATTGAAACGGAATTCCTCATCTTGGGTGGAATCATATGGAAGAATAATATTTCATCATGACAGAGCAGTTGTGAGATAGGGTTTCATTTTTATTTGAATTTGCTAACGAGATCCTCACTTTCATACACTTTGTTATTGCAAGGGAGCATACAGTTCAGCAAAATATACTTGTTTTGGACCAAATGTCTGTCAGTCAAGCCTGCCTGCCTGCCTGCCTGCCTATCTATCTTAGTTTCCCTTAGTTTCTTCAGAATAGTCATCCTGTCTTCACTCAGGTCATCTTCATGCAATATGCATCATCTGGTTATCGAATTAAACCATTTTCTGGGCTTGCAAGATATACTGAACCATAAACAATCCATACTCTAACTAAGCTTTCAAATTAGGTAGATGCAGATTCCAGATATGTAGCTGCTTCAGTATGTTGTGTAAACTCAGCCTTTTCTACAGTGAACGTAGATATGGTTATTGCTAATGCTCTGCATTTTCCAGAGCTTATCTGGCAATATATTTGTTTTTTCAACAAGAGTTGGGGCTCACCACTGCAATGCTAGCCTGTATAACTTGGATAACTTTTTTGACCTTCAAAGCTTGACTATGACAATATGTAATGGTGGGAATCCACATGGAGCTAAGATAATCTGAGCCAAGCAGAACCATTGTCCCCTCCTTATAGTTCCCCAGGGAATCTGTTTAGGAGACTGTGGGGAGCATGATAGTGATGGAACCATCCTACTAGACCCAGCTCTTGGGAACAGGCTTGGGACCACATAAAAATCCAATGCAATGGAAGTTCTGGAGAAATCTGTTCTAAAATGTAGCTCACATCTGATAGAAGTCTTAGTTGGGTGATGCTGTGTTAAACTGTATTCTCCGAAGTCCATCAAACTTTTGAACATGTGAGAGTTTGGCCAAAACTATTAATACAGCTTGGGCACAGACCACCATGGAAGCCTTTATATTTTGTTAGCTACAAGCTCTTTGGAGGTCCACATTTAGTGATACGGACTCAGCAGCAGCAGCAGCAGCAGCTGATAACCTACTGACCACAAGGGGGCAGTAAAGTGTAATTAATAACAGCTGGTCCTGTTAACAACCACTTGTTCAGCAATCATCCAAATTTACAACAGGGCTGAATGAGTAGTACTTAAAACCTTGATGTTCTGATCACCACAGTCCCTCCGCCTTCCTGGTCACATGATTGCAATCCAGGCACCCAGCATCCAGCTTGGATTTCTGACCATTGGAAGGAGGAGAATGGCTCCTCCAATGCCAGTCCTTTGATCCCCAGAATAATTATTACATGAAGCACTGACACCAAATGTGGCTTTCTCCCACTGCCTTCTGCTTCTTGTGCTTTGTTGCCAGGGTTGGAAATGCGGTCAGTGTTTTTTTATTGCTGGCATACTTTAAGCCAGCTCCTTGCTAGATAACAGCATTTTAGTGCTGCCACTTAAGAGGAGCCATAAATAAAAATAATGTTCAACTATAGATTTTATATTCTTTATCTCTCCACCAGAGGGCAGCAAACACCCACAATCATCTCCCAGGATAAGTCAAGTTCTTAATCTTCTAATTACAATGTGTAGAAGGCAAAATAACTCTTGACAGGCAACCATTTGGGGAATATGTTGAAAAGTCATTGGCTGACCCACCACCCAAATATTGTTAAGTCTTCAGATGCAGGATGGACACAGATTTTTTTTTCTTCCATTCAATTGTGCAGTCAGGATTGGCTGAAATTACGTAGGGAACTGAGAAAACTGCTAAAGATAACTGTGACTTCCTGACATTTCTGTACTGTAACTATTCTAGTGATCATCCTCCTGGGAGAAGGATACTGACTTGCTTTCCACTTGGTGTTTATGTCAATTATTTTGTGGTCATGTGTTGATATTCCAGTAAATATTTACTTAGCTTTCCCTCTCTTGATGTCTTCTAGCTCTACTGGCTAGGGACCATGGGAGTTGGAAGTTCAAACCACTGGAATGTACCAGAATATAAAAGGCTGATTTATACTAAGGGGATAAACCCACAAAATCAGTCATAACTACATCCCAATTAAAACAATGGAACGAAATAATACAGTGTTCTCTTACGCATGTATATTTGGAACGTTTAGTTTTACTATATATAATAAGGGGTTTGTACATAGGGGATATTGTTAAAACAAATGTGTCTATAGTCAAAATGCAAATCCCTACATGTAGAACTCAATGGCATCAAGTTGTGACTTTACAAGCAAATTGATATCTGCCCAACATTTTGGACTTCAAATCCCATAGCTCCAACAGCATGACAATTGACGAGCAATTGTAGGCATTATAATCCAAATTTTCTAGAAGACATCAAAATATGTAATCTGATTCTGTTCAATCAATCTCTTTCTTGGGGTGCACTTTAATGGAATGGATTCAGATTTATGCCGTTTTTCACTAGTGTCTCTAGAGCAGTTCCTTTGTAGATGAAAGGAGCCATTAGTTTAAAAACCTACTTAAAAACATCAGCTGAAGCCATGTTCACACATATCACAAACTTTGATCATGTAAGTGAGAGCCAGTTTGGTCTAGCAGTTAAAGCCCCAGGCTAGAAACCAGGAGACAGTGAGTTCTAATTCTGCCGTAGGCAAGAAAACCAGCTGGGTGACTTTGGGCCAGTTGCTCTCTCTCTCTCTCAGCCTATGGTATCAGTCCATTCCTGATGCAATCAATGAATCAATACTTCAGGGGTGTCTGCCCGTGGGCCGGATGCATCATAGTGAAACTGTGCCCACCCCATTGCTGGCAATGGCAAAAAAGTTGCGATACGTCGCGACACGTCATGTGATGTTGCAAGTTTGACACCTCTGCAATACCTGGTTGATCTGGAAAAAAAATGGACCTTGCAGGAAAATGCAAGGAAATAATAATGATGATGATGATGATGATGATGATGATGATGATGATGATGATGATGATGATGATGATGATGATAACGATAATAATACCACCTCATGTAAATCTGGGGGAAATCACACTGAACTCAATGGGTAGCTTTACACAACATGCAGAGATAGAAGGTGGCTGAAAGAATTTGGTGTGAACCAGTTACAGTGGTTTGTAAATGTTTTACGGCTTATAAGCTGTAAAACACAGGTAATTGTAGTTTCTTTCAGAAATTGTGGACAGCAAACTGTGGTTTAGTGCATTATGCAAACTCCATCAATGATATTTACTTTTAAATAGTCATAAACAGATTTCAGTGTTAGGGAAAAAAACACTGTGGTTTCTATAATGTATCTTTAGTTAAACTGAATTTTAAATTATTTTCAATCTCTGTGATGATATACAGGGCTGCTCTCTGAAATTCATTTTTTTATATTTAACAAGGAGAGAAATTGGAAGACTTCTGATAGCTTCAGTAAATTAGGAAATCTTCAGCAGAACTAGTCTCTGATTTGTTCTGACCTTGGAAGTTTGGGTTACTTTATTTTCAAAGAATAACCGATTGAAACTTGATGGAGATATTGTCAAATCTTTGATCGCAATGCGATTTGCTAGACTGCTACTGAACTAAATAGAAAGTATTCCCTAGGTAGATATGGAAAGATTTTCATTTTTATTTACTGTTGATATACAAAATATAGAAGGAGAAGTATTTCTGCATACAAAATAAACAGAAAACTAAAATAAAAGTAAAGCACTTGTTGGTAGGGGCAAAGTTAATTAGTAAACATTATTTCATTTTTGTTTGGAATATGTAACTTAATCTTTAAATATTTAAAATATGGTATAGGGTCTCCTGCTTGAGCAGAGGGTTGAACAAGAAGATCTCCAAGGTCCCTTCCAACTCTCTGTTATTCTGTTATTTCCACAGCTTCCTTACTGAAATCTTACACTCTGTGGGAGGATGTTCCATACATGTCATTCTTTTTCTCAAACAGGACTCAACAGAGTTAAGTTTTGGTTTTGTTTATTCCCTGAATCTCGCTTCACATCTGGACAGTGTGTTGGGCTAGATTAGATCCTGACTCACTGAGAGCGAATTGGGACTTTTTCCAAAGAACTGAACCTCAAATCAAATCAGGCAGCCTTTGTGTACCAATACTGTAAACTATTAATGCAAAAAAATCATGTTCTGAAATGTTCTACCAGCACTACAGTTGTTAAATGAGGGAAGAATAAAATGAACTGAAGGAGGGGGGCAGCAATGTTGCTTTTGGACATGAACTGATTACTGTCTCATGCAATATTCTACATTATCAAATATGGTGAAATTGTGCAATAGTTGGTTCAAACAAATCTCCACTGGGTGTTGTAGCCATCTGGCACTTTTTTTGGGGGGGGGGGGAGAACTTGGGAATACAGCTCCAAGAATTCCCAACCAGTGAAGTGCCAACTATGGAGTCACAATAATGGGCCATAAAGACAATTCTACAGAGATGAATGTTCCCCTTAGATGGGAACACTTTCAATTCAGTATCTATTTTCTGTGAATGACAGAAATGAATTCCTAATGGGGCTCAAGTTTGTGTAACCAATCAATTCACCAAAGAGTAAATGAAAATGCATCCAATGTGGATAAACATCAATAACACTATGACAATGTTTGCACGTTATGCTAGGCTAGGCTGAAATGGAATTGGATCGTGTATGGTTCACTGAAGGAGAGATTCTAGCTGCATATCATGTGAACCAGGCCATCGCGTTAGGCCATAATGTGGTTTGTTTGGAGATCAGTTGTTTGTACACATGCCAATGAAGTTTAATTAATCTGGGTTTAGGATTAATCTGTCAGCCCAGCCAGTCATTTGGGTTGGGTCTAGGTTTTAAAGAACAGTGACTGAAGTCATTAACGCATCATCTTGATTTCAATGTCCTCATGTAGCATGCTAAACCTGATTCCTAATCTAACCCATTTGCTTGGGTGGCACAATATGTTGAACCATAAACCTCCAGATGGCTTAGATTCATAGATATTAGCTCAGCCATAACCCACTCCCCTGGCAAAAAGAATACAAAGCTTAACATGTTATGCATGTGCAACCACTAATACTTCACTGGCCTGGTTAAACATGTCATGTGGATACAGGGTGTGTGTGAATCCAACTCAGAATGTAATGGGAAACTCAATATGACCACTTCTAGACGACCTTTAGGGTGCTGTAAAGTAGACATCAGTTGATGATTTTTAATATGACAGGAGGAAAAAAATATTAAACAATAAACATACTCACATTTAATTTTTGTCTTGGTCCTGACCACTTTTGGGAACAAACCCTTAGCACAGCTGCTCCCAACCTTTTCTATACCCTGCACCCCTAGAACGCTTCTGATATATTCTCGCATCCCTTACAAAAGTTCAAAACAACGGCAAAGAATTATGGATATACACTATAATTGTGAAAACTTAAGTTTCCGCAGATCACTGAAACGGCTCCAAAAACTATGTACTCGTGATCTTGCTATAATTATAGATTGTCCTCAACTTACAATCACGATTGGGATAAGAATTTCTATTGCTACGCAATGCAGTTTTTAAGTGAGTTGTGTCCAAGTCTACAACCTTTTTTATCATGGTCGTTGAGCAATCACATGGACATTAAGCAAATCATATGGTCATTAAGCGTATCTGGCTTTCCTCATTGACATGGCTTGGTGGAAGTCCCTGGGAAATTTGGAAATAGTGATCACATGACCCCGGGACCTTACAACCATCATAAATGCATGTCAGTTGCCAAGTGCCCAAACTTTGATTATGTGACCACATGGATGCAGCAATGATCATAAGTGTGATGATTGTTGTAAGTCACTGTTTCAGCAGCACTATAACTTTGACCAGTCATTAAACAAATGGCCATAAATTGAGGACTACCTGTAATGATAAAGCAAGGCCATAGTATTTGGGGGAGTATGTCCTGTGGAGTGTGTGTGCACGCGAGAGATTACACCAAGACATAAATGTGTAACACAATGCATAGTTTATTTGGTATAAATATGCATACCATGAATTCATACTTAAATGCTCAAAAATGAAGCAAAGTCTCCCAGAACTGCTGAAAATTCCATCTTGCTTACACAAAAAAAGGGTGGTGGAACAGGCTGGTCCTTCCTACCATTTCCTCCCCAAAGTTCTGCATTCTGTTGTTCTTTTGACCTTCTTGCAGCACTGGAAATTTTTTAAACAAGTTGAGGAAGGCATTCTGGTCATTCTGTCCCAGAGGCAACTGACAGGAGCAGCCTATCACCAGGTGACGTCTCTGGTGAGCTCTGCAGGGCAAAGAGCATTGTTGGCCAGATAAAGCTGAAATTGTGCAATCTCACGTGTCTCAAAGGTTGGGAGTGCCTGGTCAGAGGTGAACACTGAAGAGGATAAGCTTAAAGGATAGCAGCGCATCATCCAAGTCAGCATCCCCTAAACCAAGAGAAGTGAGGGACAGGCTTCTCTTCAAAAACCTACGCCTGTCTACTTTTTCTAAGCCATACATACTGGCCCATTCCTTTTCAAAGTTCAGCACGAAGCCCATCACTATAGAACAGACCCCCACCCCCCTAATCTGGTAGTCTTTCAGATGTGACACTGTGAACTCTGTGGGCTGGGTTTCCACCATGTCAGGAAGGCACAACCATCTCTCACCCTTCCAAACCACAGCAAACAATTTAAATACAAATCTCTTGGTTCACCGTATAAGCTCGTATTATTATAAGCTTGAACCACTTTGCAAAAGGGAGAGTGTCAGATTTAGCAATGCCTCCCAAATGAAGCAGTACTTTTTCCTTGGAACTTTCATCTGTGGTTCAAGGTTTTAGATTTCAAACCCTTTTTCTTTGTGTGAAATTGAATAATACAAAAATGCATGTGTTGAATCTCCTGGTTCTTTATGGACTAGCTGGTTAATTGTGGTCTAAACTTTCCTCAATTAGAACCTGCGTCAAATGATGCCCTGAAGTAGATTCTAGACAGAGAGCAAAAAAATGACGGTTTTCTTTTTTTTTCTTTTACATCTGTTTTGCCCAACCTGGTGCCCTCCAGTTACTAAGGGCCGTCTCTTCCATATGCTGTGGATTCTTTTTCTTCTTCTTCATTCCAAACTGGCTATTTGTAAACCAAATTTATGAGTGGACATATCTGTATTTTATAAAAGGGCCATCTTTTGCAAATCAGGGATCAGAGTCATGACGACTTCCAGGGGCCTAATGCTGATCTTGTAGTTATTGATTTAAAGGGGAAAAAGAGGGATGTTGCACAACATTAGGGAGCAAAGCAAACATTCCATGAATTTGCAATGAGGTGGACATTTGTCACAGGCATCCATTGCATTGCTACATAGGTTGCTTGCTTGCTTGCTTGTCTGTTTATTTATTTAAGGCATGCTACATTGTTGAAATAATAATTTAACCCAAACACAATAAACCAGGAACACTAAATGGGCATTGCGCTTCTAAATCTGGACCGCTATATTAAATTTGCCTGTGGATCAATTCTGTGGGACTAATTTTTTAATTCCTCCAGCGACTGTCAAACAACTTTGACGGACTTTCCCCCCCCCCCCCGCCTGACCAGTGGAAGGCATGTTATTTCTGCTGGTCTCGGGGATAAGGATCACACCAGCTGTAGGTTTGGCCACTTCCTCATTGCTAACTGCTCCACCGCCAAATTCTTCCTTTTTCCTTGGAAGCAGCCTTGAAACAGCCCTGCAATTATTCTCCTGATACTCTAACCAAACTGCAAGTTGTCTCCTCTGAGCTATGCAATTGTGCAAATAATGGCTGCCTGCAGCACCGTGTTCCCCTCACCACACCGCTGTTTATGAAGGTAGAAATGAGGAACAGCCATCATTTGCCGAAATATCCTGAAGCTGAGTGGGAGGGCACTCAGAGACCCTGTGGCCCCTTAGCTGCTTACCTGTAGTAGGGAAGGAGGCAAACTAAGGAACTGGAGTGTGACATTCAAGAGACTTATTTGCAGGGATCCAATTATGCTCACCATGGAAGTGAAGCATTTCAAATTCTAAAGCAGATATTCTGCAATCAAGGAGAGAAGCAATCTAGAACCAAGGAGAAATTTCCTGACAGTTAGAACAATTAATCAGTGGAATGAGTTGCCTCGGGAACTTGCGGGCGCTCCAACACTGGAGATTTTTAAGAAGAGACTGGACAGCTACTCGTCTGGAATGGTATAAGGTCTCCTGCCTGAGCAAGGAGTTGGACTAGAAGACCCCCAAGGTCCCTTCCAACTCTGTTGTTCTGTTATTTTGGAATAGAAACATTGGTTTAGTTACCCAACGAAGATACCAGCAAGAGAGCATAGGGAATGAGGACACTGTGGGACAATTTGAAGGGAGGACCTTCAAAGGTTAAACCATTTTATGTGGAAGAGAGCTTGACTTTAGATCAAATTACAGAGAGGGACGAAAAAGGTGCTTGGAAGGCTGCAGAATTGCTGAGCTAGATCAGAGATACAGGTAGTTCTCAACTTATGACCACCACTGCGTCCAGAATTTCCGTTGCTAAGCAAGACAGGTGTTAAGTCAGTGGCACCCAATTTTACAAATCTTTTTGCCACGGTTGCTAAATGAATTACTACAGTTGTTAAGTGAATCACATGGTTGTTAAGTGAATCCAGCATTCCCCATTGACTTTGCTTGTTGGAAACTGGCTGGAAAAGTTGGAAATGGTGATCATGTGATCCCAGGACTCTGCAACCATCAGAAATACACCTAAATTTTGATCACGTGACCATGGGGATGGTATGCTGGTCGAAGTGTGAAGACCAGTCATAAATCAATTTTTTTTTCAGTGTGATTGTAACTTCAATCAGTTACTAAACAAATGATTGTAAGTGTCAGTCTATCTGTAGAAAACAAATTTCTATTGACCCCCAAAAGACTAAATTGCTTAGTTTGTATAGCAAGCCACACTAGGCTAAAAGAGGGTTAACTTAGGTTGTAGTGCCATGAATTTTGGGAACTTAGCTATTCTCATAGGGGGCTGTGTGAACTAGGTCCCAAGGGTGTCTGCCACAAACCACAACAATGCCACAATGACAATGCACACGGTGATATTATCATTCAAATGCTATTGTGCATTTTTGTTCCGATTCTGACACAAGAATGCAAGTCACAACACTGGTCTGATGTTGTCATGTGCATCTGGTCATCTGCCCACTTACCTGCCATCCTTTTTTGGCCTCTCCCAAGGATACGGGTGCTAAATTGCCTTCATCCAAGTTGCAAAAGTATAGCTGGGAACCATACTTGAAAGGCCAATAATTTCATTTTTCGCACTGGAGAAGCTTAAGGATAAACTGGGTATCTTAAGAGATGCAGCTGCTTATGATGCCCATTTTACTTATTTCTCCCTGCTCGTTCTATGTTTGGAGTACAGTCCTTGAACTGATGCAATTTCTGTGCCCCTCCTCTGAGCCATAAAATGGTTTGTTTGCATACAGCATTTGTATGAACATGGCAGTCACGTTTAGTTAATCTGAATTTAGCTGGCTTCATGGACCCAGCAAATTAGAATCCTAGGTATTAAAAGCTTGGCTGAAAAATGTGGCCTTCCCTAAGCACTCAGTCTCTAAAAGGTTTGCCATCACTGTACTATATGGTAAACCATAATGTGATGTGAAGCTATTTATTCTTACTCATTAGACCTCACAGTGGGGTGCATAAAACTTATTTCTCCAATCCCTCCCCCAGGGCAACTCTGCAAGATAATGATTTGTTCAAGGCCAACGGGTGCAAGCTCCATCTCACTAGGGCTTAGCACCTTGTGGCAATCTTGTAATTCTGATTTGAAAACTATGGTTTATGACTATGTGACCTAAAGAGGCTTATTCAGTAAATAATTGTTACAACTATGGCTTGGCATGCTGTATTAATGCTTAACGACATGTCAAAACATCTTTTGCGATGTAATGTTATATAGGCAAAAAAGAACATCCACACCACCACTAGATGGCAGCAAAGAGATACAAAAAAGCCCTGTGCTGCCATCTTAAGGCTGCAGGAAGATATGATAGGATAGCTCCATGATAGTTGAGTTACTTCATAGAGGTTCATTTACTCAATGTTACAAAGAGAAGGACATTTTCCCTGAGTCATAGGAGCTCAGAGTTGGACAGTATATAAATGTAATAAATTATTAGGGCTCATTGCACAATCAGCAAGTGTTTAGACTATTTTGACATTTTTATCCACCCCTTGAATCCTTCCCAAGAACCTGGGATTGGCAGATGTTGTTTGGTGATGTTAACAAGTATTGTAGCAGGTTGTAAGCTGTTCCAGGTAAAGATGCCTTTTGCAATTGACTAATGGTGATTTTATCAATGTCAATGAGGTTCAAGTACTCAAGTCAACTCAACCAAATATGTGAGTTGCCTGGACTGTAAAAGGAGGCAGAAAAGGATTGGAATTGCAAGCAACTGCTGGGCGGTGTCATTACCTCCGTCCTTCCAAGTTTGGATGTAGTGGGATTCAAGCTTTGTTGGCTACACTTGCCAGCACTTCCTGCTGTTGCTATCCATAAGTTCCAGAGGCCACAGAAAGTAAGAGGGTAGGGCAGCAAGGGCAGAGAGGGTGCCAGGCAAGGCAGAAGATTAGGGAAGCTGGCAGAAAGGGGAAGTCTGAAACTAGATGTCCCTGATGAAAATTAGTTGGCTCTCCAACAGGACCGGAAAAAGTCTGCTCATTACCCAATCTCCAAAGCCAACGTTTGGGAGAGCAGCTCTTTGCACCAGCTAAAAGGAAGAAGTGCACGTAGTCATAAAGAGTCATTATAGCGTAAGAAAAGTACATTTCACTCCAAGGGGGAATTTTATTGGTAGTTGGGTTTCCCACTACTTCATCCGAGTGGGAGACTCCAGTTCCAGTTCTACTCATCTGCACTTTGTGAGAAAGGGAACACCATGGAAATAAGGCCTTTTAATTTAACCTCAGGATAAAATCACCAGCATCTACAGAAAAAGAGAGTTTTGTCTGGTTCTCCCGGAGAGGTGCTGGGGAACATGAGGCACTAGCTCAGGCGTAGGCAACCTTGGCTCTTTTATGACTTGTGGACTTCAACTCCCAGAATTCCTGAGCCAGCCATGCTGAGGGGAAAGGGAGAGTTTCCAAGCTGACCCATGCTGGCTCAGGAATTCTGGGAGTTGAAGTCCACGAGTCATAAAAGAGCCAAGGTTGCCTACCCCTGCACTAGCTCCTGAGGAACCAGGCCTGGAACCAGGCAGATTCTCTCATTGGATTTGGACAAGAATTTAAACTGAATCTCCAGCAAAAGAGCTGAGGATTGAAAAAAAAAGTCGCTGCCACCAATCTGCCTGGTTGAAACGCCAATAGTTTAATGATGGAAGGAGGAGCTTTTAGGGGGGAAATAAAGGGAGATGGGTGTGTAGCAAGAATAATGGAAATCCTAATCTTTAATATAGTTTCACAATTTACCATCTAGTGCATTGTTTCTCAATCTTGGCAACTTCAAGATATATAGACTTCAAGTTCCAGAATTCCCCAGCCAGTATGCTGGCTGGGGAATTCTGGGAGTTCAAATCCACACACGTTGAAGTTGCTAAAATTGAGCAAATAACTTTTAACCTACAACTGTATATATATATATGTACAAGAGAAAGAAAAGGAAAGCTAGCAACTACATTTTTTTTTCAAGTGTTCTGTGTTTGAACAGCCTCTGTGAAGAAATGTGTACCTTTTGAAAGGTTTGGTAGGATTGTATTTATTCAAAATAGCTTGTTTCATCTTTTATCCCAGCCTTCTTCAAGCTCTGGTTATGGGGGTGGGCTGGGGGTGGGGTGGGGGTGGGCAGCAAAGCCTGGAATGCTTAGCCAATGGAGTCTTTGATCACATTATCTAGGAATGTTGGGAGTTGTAGTCTTACATGTGGAGGTCACTTGGATAAGGCAGGCTGCATTAACCACTGAAATAACAGACACAATGTGGTTTTTTTTACTCCGCTTCTCCACTTTTTTGCATCATACTAAGCATCTGCCCAATGGTGATTTTGTCAGTTTCCTTTTTCTGGTGAAACTGGAAGGATGAAAGAAAGTCTCACCAATTTCGGCATGGCCCTCCATTAGAAAATTTGGAAAAAGCCTTGTCAATTTCACTCATTCCCTGTAAAGAAATATCTGTATCTATATACACACACACACACATCACAAGAACTGCTGCTCTTGAGGTCTCGGCAGAACTTTATTTATAGACCACCTTTATTATATTTTTTGCAAATAAGGCAGCGAACATATCCAACACAATTTTCCTCCTCCTACTTTCCCCACAACAACAACCCTGCAGAGATGGATTGGGCTGAGAGAGAGAGAGTGACTGACCCAAGGTCACCCAGTGGCTTTCATGGCTAAGTCAGGATTTGAATTCACAGTCTCCTGCTTTCTAGCCTGGTGCCTTTGCCACTAGGTCAAACTGGCTCTTTCTGCATTGTTATGGAGAAATAATATAATTTTGTTAATGAATAGAATTAATGTTGCTATGATGGGAGAATGAATACTACCGGATTCTACAAAGGTCAAAACTTACCAAAATATAAGCCTGATTTGAATCACTATACCCCCATTCCTCATCTTTTAAAAACACAATATGCATGCAATGCTTTTATTTTGTTTTCACCTTTAACAAGGAGAACTAGAACCATGAATTTAAGATCATTTCGTGCTATATAAGTAAAGCCTAAATTCCTTTTGTAAAATTATTCCAACAAATAAGATCAATTTGAAAAGAGAACAAAAGGAATGCATGGCTATATACCCATTTTTTTTTAATCCTTCCTCTTTTTAAAGTCTCTGGGGTTTGGGCCTTCATGAAGAGTTGACTGCTGAATCGCATAATGCAATACCTGTTCCTCTGGCTTAACGTCGGTGTCCTCACACCACAGGATTGCTTCATGTTATTCTCAGATGCAATACCATTTGCTCCCCAGTGCTGGATCGTCCTTGCTAAGGCAAAAGACACTCCTGCTTTCTTTAATTACACGTTTGGCTTCGATTGCTTCGGGTTTTTTTGCCCTTTATTCTGGGAATGAGTCATGACTGGATGCAGGTAAATACGGGACCCAATGAGGGGAACCGTACATTTGGCTTCCAAGGTGGGCATCTTTTACCTAAACAGAGTCTCAGAGCTCATGACGTCTAAAGCTCACTGTGGTCCTTCAGAAGACAATGAGAACTCAAACTTGCCCAGGAATGTCAGGGCCAGACCAAGGACGCCATTTAAAATGCACTGTTTTCATGCCAGACCAAATGACGACACTCACAGCTGCAAAAGAGACCTGTGGGGAAAGGACGGGGTGATCTTGGAGAGAAGACGAGTCACTTCCCGATGCTTAAGAGGAAGAGATAAAACTCTCAGGTCTGCTTTGGGGCACTTTGGATTTCCTACGGGAATCCCTGCAGGAGGAGAGCTGTGTTAGTCTAAGGTAGCCAAGTTTCTTTCAAACTAACACCTTAGTGAAAGGCACACACTGCTGGGGACTTCGTGCACAGCAGCTGTGCATCTGCTGAAGTGAACTGGAGTTCATGAAAGTTTCTGCTTTTTAATAACATTTGTTAGCCTGGAAAGGGGCTACACTACGCAACTCCTTCCAAGGGGAATCAAATAGTGTCCTGCTTTCCAAGCCAGAAAAGTGCCAGAAATATATAGTAATCAGCAAAGAAAACCTCCTTTTGAAAGGGTGCAGCGTTCCACGCCATCTCTTGATCCTTGGGTCCTAAGAAGTGGAATGTCTGGACATGTCCCAGCCGGGATGCCTTTTGCTGAAGGAATGACACACACTGATCAATTCTAAAAACCTGTGTAGGGTCTTTACCCAAATCTGCCTCTTTTTCATAGCAGAAGGCAAAATGCTGTGCCCAGAAGTGGGGGGTGATGGGTGGGGAGTATGTTAATCCAGGGGTCTAGAGTGCAAAACTAGTTAACCGGAAGCCTCAGGAAATCCTTTCTTCCTTCTCTCTTTCTTTTTTCTTTCTTTCTTTGCAACGACTCTTCCTCATTTGCTACATCCACAAAGTTTATTTCCTACCAGACCTTGTTTCTACGCTAGCAATCACTAAGAGTACGATCTTATGGTGGCTTGTTTTGAAATCTGTTTTATCCGAGGGGTAAGTCAAATATATACATATTCACGAACACCCCTGCGTCCTAAGCCACCCAAAGAATTGTTAGCCTAAGAGATTGTGCAAAACCTCTGCCCACATAATTTATGGTTCAAAGTGTCAAGAAACTTATGTCATGCGCGGTGTTAATCATGGTCAACCGTGTCACGCAAACACAGATCTTCGGTTTCAGCCGCACTGAGCGGGGTATCTGTCCACGCAACTTAAGCTCGGTACACTCAACTCTCGTTGAAAACTTCTCCCCACCCAGAAACGATCGCGGAGGCGCTACACAAGATCTACTCTTGTAACTGGAGCCAAAACGCGAGTTGCTGCGCTCAACGGGACTTCCTTGCGCCGTAAATACGTTTAGAACAGGGCAATCCTACCCAAGCCTCGCCGGGCGCGCTGGGACAACGCGGCGCGAGAAGGGCCCGTCTTCTTAACAGGAGCGCAAACCAGCCGCCCATTCGTTTGGCTCGAAAAAGAAACTTCTCTGCCCAAACCGGGACGCCACAGAAACTAAGGGATCGGGATGCGAGAGCCTTCCGTCCGTCCGAGCCTGGATCACCCATTCTGGGTTTGGGAAAACCCAGCTGGGGCTAGGCTAAGGAGAAAGATCACACGCACACCCAACTTTGCCCCGGCTGCAAAGACGCCCCTCCCCTCCGGCGAGCCCGGGCCAACCAGCACAGCTCCCACCTCCTCTGCTCCTCCTCCTCCTCCCCGAATCGCGCCGCGGTGTCGCCTTGTTATGAATGGCCAAGGCTCCGGGAGGCACAGACGCTTCGCGAACGCCCTGCTTTGAGGCTGGAGCCAGCAAGCGAGCCTTCTCCGTGCGCCGGAACGCGCAGCAGAACAGGCGGCGAATGACCTTTTTATTTTCTTTTTCTTCCTTCCTTTCTTTCTCTCTCCCTCTCTCTTTGCTTGCGCTGCTCCGCCCCGATAAATAACCGAGCGCAAAGGAACTTTTTCCCAAGTCAAGAGAGAACTTTTGGAGAAGACTCGACGGACGACACCTCCCGTCCAATGGTCCGGAGGAACCAGGCGCGGCTAGAGCGCTCGAGCGGCAGCGGCAGCGGCAGCTGCGGCGTCTGAAGCAGCAATTCGCGATTTTTGAAGAAGGGGCTCCCAAGCCCCCCTTCAAGCCCCTGCTTTCGGACGGGAGTTTCCAGGAGCCGGCGAGAAGGCAGAAGGAATTGCCGGCGTCTCTTCGGTCCGCGCTTGCAACGTCTCCGCCCTCCCGCTCTGGAGGCATTGGAGGGGGGCCGCCGGTGGACCAGGTTCCCCTTTTGCCCCCCCGCTCCCCTCCTTTTGCTTTCATGCAACGCCTGGTAGCCTGGGATCAGGCATGCCACCCCCTTCAGCCCGCGGCCTTTAAATCCATGGAAGTGGCTAACTTCTATTACGAGGCGGACTGTCTGGCTGCTCTGAACAAGCTGCACCCCCGGGCGGCGGGGGCCCGCTCCATGACCGAGCTCACCGTGGGGGATCACGAGAGAGCCATCGACTTCAGCCCTTACCTGGACCCTTTAGCATCGCAGCAACAGCAGCAGCCGCCGCCGCCGCAGCAACAGCAGCCGCCGCCTCCTTCCACGGCAGCAGGGGGCAACTTTGAGCCTGTTTGCAGCAGCGGCGGGAGCAGCGGCCAAGATTTCCTCTCCGATCTCTTCTCCGAGCAGGACTATAAAGGCGGCGGGAAGAAGCACCCCGACTACGCTTACATCAGCCTAAGCAGACACAGCCACCACCCGGGCGTCGGACAGAGCCATAAAGCCGGGTCGCTGCTGGGCTGCTTCCCGCCGCAGATGGTGGAGACCAAAGTGGAGCCGGTCTTCGAGCACTTGGATTCTTGCAAAGGGGCCCGCAAGGAAGAAGGCGGCGGCGGCGGAGGAGGAGCAGGGCCCGGCCTGGGGGGAATGTCCTCGCCTTACGGCAGCACCGTCCGCTCCTATTTGGGCTACCAGTCCGTGCCGAGCGGGAGCAGCGGGAACCTCTCCACCTCTTCGTCCTCCAGCCCTCCCGGCACCCCGAACCCGTCCGATTCCTCGAAATCCGCGTCGGTCGGAGGAGGAAGTGGTGGCGGCGGCGTTTACCCGGCAGGCCCCGGCGGCGGCGGCAGCGGCAAGAACAAGTCCAAGAAGAGCGTGGACAAGCACAGCGACGAGTACAAGATCCGCCGCGAGAGGAACAACATCGCCGTGCGCAAGAGCCGCGACAAAGCCAAGATGCGCAATCTGGAGACGCAGCACAAAGTCTTGGAACTGACGGCCGAGAACGAGAGGCTCCAAAAGAAAGTCGAGCAGCTGTCCCGGGAACTCAGCACCCTCAGGAACTTGTTCAAACAGCTGCCCGAGCCGCTTTTGGCCTCCTCCGGACATTGCTAGCCTTTCCCCTCCCCGTTGACCCCGAACAGCTGGACGCCGCTGGAAACAACGCTGTGGTTTGGGCAGGCGGGAGGGTTGGGGAGGCTTCCGGGAAGGAATGAAGCGGTGTGTATGTGTGTGAGGGGGGGGGGGAGAGGGCGGAATCTAGTGGGCGCATCTGCCCTTCTTTTCAGGACTAGCACGGGTCGGAGGGGGTGGAAATAGTCCCGAGGGGTTTGCATAAATATATAAAAATATATATAAATTATATTTTTGGCCTTTAATTCACACTCTGATGATGGGAGAAACCTTTCGCCATAAGCTTCTTGCGGTACGACTCCTTCGGCTGGCGGGGGGAGTTCTCTGGCCGGTGTCTATTGATCTCTGCGCGACTTCTTGGAGGAATCCGTAGTTTTTCAACTTCATTATTTTTTTCTAAGAAAAAAAAAAAAGCCGATACCAAACTCAACATAAGAAGCCATTTAATTAATATCCAATATGATTGTCTTTGCAAAGGGTTTTTTTTTTTGTTTGGGTGGGGGGGAAAGTTTGAGTGCTTAGTGTTATTTAAATTAAAAGATATATATATATATAACGTAAAGGAGAGAAGAGAGTTCAGAATGATGCAATCTTTTAAACATGGCTGGGAACACCAGCTATACATGATGCAACCTCATGTAACTGTCAGTCATGGATTGAGTAATCTGTTAAAGATGTTCCTACTGTTTTTTTTATTATAAAGAATGATCTATTTCTATAAGGAAAAAGACGTATGTATATTTTGGGATCTATGCATTCTTGCTACATATGAAGCATTAATGAACAATTTTAATAAAACTTTATTGCTAGGATGGAAAATGAGTTTGTTATTTTTAAGGTGCTGACATCCCTAATATTGTACCTGCTTTTCCTTTGCAAGAGTTGGGAGGGGGGGGCGGGGGAGGGGGAGATCTGGAGTCAGTAATATAAGTAGGAGTCATCCCATCCCCAGTTTAAAGAAAGGAAGATTTCTTCCAAAGCCTTTGGTTTTGAGGGTATTTAATAAAATCAAATGAGATTGTTAGAAAAGAATTGGAGCAAAAACGCTTTAAACTGCTCTGTTCCTTTCTCTAATTATTGTTTATGGATCTGAGCATCCCTACAAATTGGGGTGAGATATTGGAAAGTGGTAAAAGTTTGTGATGAAAAACATAATGAATGTGCCTTTAACCTGTCATTTCTTATCTATTGTGCCTGATGGAGGGAGAATACATTTCACCTGTGCAGCTTAACTAAAATATAGGGGAATATTTAGGTAATTGCAATTTTAAAAAGCATACAAATATATTTCATCTAATGTGCGTTTTTCTTTATAATAAATCTACATGCAAAAAAATGGAAGAAACTGTTTTATAGCTTCTAACTTTTTCAAAAAAAATCCATAGCATAGGAATTTCAGAAGGTAGGTAGAATGCCAGACCAGATAAGCAGTTGTTTTGTTTGAAATAAATTCATTCTGCTTCTCGGATCATTTGGCTTTTAAAGAACAGATGTTATGCTTCTAGGAGTTCAGATAATTCGCTTATTAAAAGTCCTGAAAAACTGGAATAATGCCCGTTCCTTTAGGATAAACTATAGCAAAAAGATGTTGCAGTTCAAGTGTGATCCATGTCTTCCAGCCTAGCATTTGCTGTTTGCTGTATTAAATCAGATGCAAATTGTGTTAATTGCAGCTATAAAGCAAAAACAATTAACTTCAGCCTTTGGCTCTTTCCAGATTTTCAGTGTTGTCTTACACACCTGTACTACTTGTACTCCATTTCCCATTATTTTATTTATTGCTAATGTTTCCTGAGTTCTACTGCTGTAAGTATATAGAGGATTGCATGTGTGAATGGAGGCTAGTGAACCAATGGTGAAGGCAGTTGTGAATGTGGTCGTGATGATATCCTGAAGGGTTTCTTTGGAATCTGGACATTCCTGGCCTTCTGTAGTTTACTTCTTGCATTTATGTCGCTTGTAAAATGTTAACACAGCTTGGAATTCATTGTATGTGTATGTATCTTGAAGGCCTAGATAAAATGAACTTACTCAGCATTTTCTCACATGCTAAGCTTTTGTAAGTACTTCTAGACTCTTCTCATAAGAGCCAGTTCGACAATAGTGGTTAAAACATCAGAATAGAAACTGGGAGACTGAATTCTAGTCTCCTTTGGGCACAAAATCAGAAGAACAAGGAGCATCCTTGAATACATGTCTTCCTGATGTAACTATGTTTTAATTAGCAACAGGTAATGATTGTCTTATGGAGGAATGGAGTTTGGCTTTTATCTACCATGGTTTTAAGGACCCTCCCAATATCAGTCTCTGCAACCTCCACAGCCTTTTTTCCAGGAATCTTGGATAGGGCTAGGTAAGAGAGTTTATACTTTTTTGCTGATTGATGTGCCATTTTCTAAGAAGTATATTATAAAATATTGAAATTTCTCCACTTGTTATGTAGGTCAAGAGCAGGTTTCTGCAAAAAAACATGAAAATATATTTTTCTAGGCCAATTAATCCCCTTTCAAAGTACCATGAAATATTTTCTCTTGAATCTGAGCTGGAGTACCTTTATCCAGTTCAGTTGCTGTTTCTCTTAGACTTTTGAGTCTGAGAAGTAGTTGGCATTCATTAAGTCCCATTGAGATCACTAGACTTTTGAATGAATGCAAAGTTGGTTTTGTAATAGCAAAATACAGTTCAGTAGGACTAACTCCAATATGTATGATCTTAGGCTCAGTCTGATAATTGAAAAAATCCAAAGTCTATGTTGTACCTGTAAAATACACTGTGAATGCACATTTTTTTTAAAGCTTAAATAACTGCATCAAGTATGTTGGTTTCTGTTAGTTACAAAAAAAAATTTCTGTTAGTTTTGAAGGTTTTCATTTTCATCTTTGTCTTCAGATACTGATTTCCTAGAAATAGAACACAGCCACAAACCAAGAACAGATTGACTAGTTCAGTCTGCCCAGCAGGGTTTTAAGACCAGTATTTCCTGAATAGCAACTCTTTTGCTGCATAGCAAAAATTGTTCGCAATATCATATTTGGATCTCCATAGGGGTGAGAGCAGATATTTGTTAGGTATATGAAAATCTTTGGGCATACCTAAAGTAACTTTCAAGATTGTGGTTTTTGGTTGCAATCTGGTTTCATTAAAGTAAAAGGGGCAAAATCTTAAAGAGCTTCCTTTTCTGTTTTTTTTTTACTGTTCTTAAAAAAAACCCTTACTTATTTCAGTATTTTAGATGAGTGATACAATAATTGCATCCAAAGCATATCACATACTTATTCTTTAGTCTTTTGTGATTATCTCCCACTTACTGAAACTCTACAAGCCGTGCTAAAGTACAGGTGTCCTATTCCATATGAAATACTGTTCATTGAATTTTGTACATTTGAAATTTGAGTAGCATATTCTGAATTGCAAAAGCCATTCAGATTCCCCAAGTTTGATTTTTCAATTGCAGCAACCGAATAGTTGCTTCCTAAAAATAACTAAAATTACTTATTTTGTTTAGGATGTTTTCTTGCTTCCTTTCATCATTTCTTGAGATCTTGTTTTCTTTCTGTAAGGAACCTCCAAATAGTTATGAGATAGTGATCCATCATTGTAGAACACCAGTTTTGATGCAATAGACTCCACTTTATAAAAATGTGAAGCGACAATGAATCTGCTAGTCTTTTAATCTGTAAGATCTACAAGATCCTTTCCTTTTTTATACTCTGCGATTGTTCTTGGAATTAACTGGAAAAATTTACTAATATGTTTTTAGAAGAGCTTAATTAGCAAATTATTAGAAGCACTGTGGGAGTAGTCTCAAGACAGAATGTAAATGCAATTAATAAGGCAGTTAATTTATTTGTTATGTTTATGCCTACTTTTGCATTATGGATCAGTATAGCTTACCATATTTATCCAACAAGAAAATGCCTTCTACACAGTAGTAGTTTAGGCAGAACGTGTCTGCTTACATTACTTAATTTTCAGCAACTCAAAGATGTCATTACTGTCCACCACCGTTTTAACTTTTGAGAAAAAAAGCCTTTTATTCAAGTGAATAAAGTAAATGTGGCTGTCTGATCTTCTGCTTCCCAAGTAAAATCCAGAAAATACCAGTCTCTGTCAGTTGATTTGTCTATTTTAGTATTGCTGATAGACCCAATATTGGACTGTGAAAGCAACAGAAAAACTGTGTACATGGGGGTGAGGGGATGATTGTGTTGAAAATGTATTAGTCATTCTTTTTGTACACTCAATGTTAGCAGACCCATAATTCCTTAAATAAGAACATATTTGTAATTAAATTTGAATTTCAGCTTCAGTCCTCTAATCTGAAACAAGTTATTGATCTTTGGTCAATAATCCCCAAAACAAGACACGAGAATTAAAAAGAAAAAAGAAGCAAGCACAGTTCTTATAATTAGACAGTACTTAAACATTTGGAAATCAATTTACAGAATGGCTTTATACTTTGAAGATACGGGATTGGGCATATGTTTAACAGTGTGAAGTAAACCACAAAGTTATTGTTTAAGTCTGCTTAAATAAAACACTATTTTATTTCACTGTTTAACTCTTGAGTTTTTATATGGTAGCAGTGAAAGTTATAGGTTACTTCTGAGTTTTGCCATATCATTTTAGTGTTTTACAAAACTTTCCAAAATAACAATGGCAAAAAGAGAGTTAGAAGTGCAATGTGGTTTGTTTAATCTTGTAAAGCTTACCATGCACAATATTGTTTTTGTTTAAAGCATGCTCATAATTACCAAAATATGCATCAAATTAATAATGAGGTAAAGATGTTTGATTTATGGCACAAACTAACATTTTAGGCTGAATACTCAACTGCTTGTACAACATGTGCGCTTGTACATATGTGATCCCATAATACTGTTCAGATGTGATGTAGAAATTCCAGGATTTGCAATCGGGATAGGGGAGAATGAGGCCAATAACCTCACTGTGGCCGTCAGTTTGAAAAACTTCATGTTGCTGTGGTGGGCTTATTATGAGGTGGAGTTTGCCTGATTGGTTTGAACAACTAGAGAGCAGCCTGTTCAGGTCCGTAGGTGCAGGCCACATTTATTTAAAGGCAGTCCTCGACTTACAACAGTTCATTTGGTGAAAGTTCAAAGTTACAATGGCACCGGAAAAAGTGAGTTATGACCATTTTTCACACTTGCAACCATTGCAGCATCCCCATGGTCCAGTGATCAAAATTCAGACGCTTGGCAACCGACTCATATTTATGACAGTTGCAATGTCCCGGGGGTCACGTGATTTCCTTTCGTGATCTTCTGACAAGCAAAGTCAATGGAGAAGCCAGATTCTTAACAACCATGTCACTAACAACCATGTCACTAACTTAACAACTGCAGTGGTTCACTTAACAACTGTGGCAAGAAGGGTCGTAGAATGGGGGCAAAATTCACTTAACAAATGCCTCGCTTAGCAACATAAATTGTGGTTGCAAATCGAGGACTACCTGTATTTTATATGAAACATTTATATAGCCGCTCATCTTTCAGCCAACTCTGGGTGACTCCCCATGACAGGCCTCAGAAGCAGCGGGCTCTGCTCTTTGCAACGCCTTATCCCATATGTGAAAATAGCCCCATCCTCTTGTATTTAGAAAACAAAACCATGTTATTCCAGCAGGTGTCCATCCTGCTGCCTCTTATATGTTTCATTTGTTTGGACTTTGGCATATGGTTTTACCTGGGTAGACCAGTTGTGTTTTCACTGCTTCAAGTTGTGGTTAATTGGAGCAGGTTACAAACACAGTAAGTAAATAAATATCCGTTTAATTGGAGCAGGTTATAAACACAGTAAGTAAATAAATATCCATTTAATTGGAGCAGGTTATAAACACAGTAAGTAAATAAATATCCATTCAATCCAGTGAACGATCTTGCTCTAAAGGTGGGGGGGGGGGGAAGGAAGAGTTCCTAGTCTATCATTAATGTCTTGGGGAAAGATTGGATTTGCATTTTCAAAAAGGCATGCTGAGTCTTGGCACAGTATCATGTCAGGATAGACATACTGCAAATTGCAAGCTTGTTTCTTCAAGTGAAAGGCAGGAGTCAGTTTTCACGGGTAGTTAGTAGGATTTCCACTAAACTGGTGCATGCTGGTCTGGTCACCTGGACTGTGGTATGGTGAATTACCACTGTCCATTCTCCTAAGGTAGGGCTCTGCAACCTTGACAACTTTAAGACTTGTGGACTTCAGCTCCCAGAATTCCTCAGCATAGCATAGCTGGATGAGAAATTCTGGGAGCTGAAGTCTACGAGTCTTAAAAGTTGTCAAGGTTGCAGACCCCTGCCCTAGGAGATAGCAGAGGATGAAATGGTTAGATAGTGTCAGCAACACAATGAACATAATTTGGGCAAACTCTGGGAGATGGGAGGATAGGGGAGCCTGGCGTGCTGTGGTCCATGGGGTTGCAAAGAGTCAGATATGACTTACCGAATAACAGAACAACAAAAATCCATTCTCCTAGCGAGAGCAACTATGCAATTGGACAGCGTGGGAAAAGCAACCCTTTCTTTCCTCTGGATATGCATTACTTTCAAACAATTTCATCAGCTGTGTTCTATTTGACAATCAGTATGCAAGATATATAATAACTTTAACTAGAAGTGCCAGAATACTCTAATCTGGTATATGGTGGATATCTTGAAATCAGTAGCTATAAATTAGCCAAGCTTGTTTGGGTCCTGTTGCACCATACCTTCTTCTTGAGAGTAAGTCTTCGATGTACTGAATGGGGTTTATTTGTAGGCCAAAGAATGTGCCAGTTGTGCCCACTCCTGGAATGGGAGGCCCTTCTCGCTGTCACCCAGGCCCATGTAACCACCTGCTTAGATAACAGTAACATGCTATGTATAGGGCTGCCCTTGAAGAGCATTCAGAAACTTCAGCTGGTGCAAAATTCAGTTGCATGGGTAATAAATGGTGCCGGCTACATGGCACATGTAACACCACTACTCCATGAGCTGTACTGGCTGCCAATGTGTTTTTGAGTGCAATTCAAGGTGGTGGTTGTCACCTTTAAAGCCCAGCATAGCTTGGGAGGGGTTACCTGAAGGACTGTCTTTCCAAGAGTTTCTACCTGTCCAATCTAATCCAACAGATTGGGCATGCTGCAGATCCCATCAGCCAAAGATTGTTGACTGGCAGGAACTAGAAGATGGATTTTCTCTGCTGCAGCCCCTACCTTATGGAATATTCTCCCCTCAGAGATTAGAATTGCCCAACCCTGCTGACTTTTCGCAAAGCTTTAAAAACTTGGGCCTGGGGCTTGGAATGTATTAAGGACCATGTTACTTGACTTTACTTTTAGTTGATCAGTCATCATGGCTGTTATTTATATTTCTATAAAAGCAAATGTTTTTATTGTTTCAATTTTTAAAAAAATTGTTTTATAGTTTTAGAATTGCCACTTGGTCACTAAATTGTCACTAAAACCCAGAGTTGAATTGGGCAGTTATAGAAATTGAATGAATGAATGAATGAATGAATGAATGAATGAATGAATTCAGAAACTAATTAGTTTCCTCATGGCAAAATCTTCCATAGCATTGTTTATCATCTTATTGGGGGTTTTATTTTGGGGCCTTCATTTCTCATCTAGTGATTATATACGGAGAGAAGATGAAAAATCCTAACATGGAATGATTTAGGCTGGATATACACGTTGTTACCAAGCCATTGTTGGTTTAAACTTGGTTTATTAAATAAGCTACAATCTGCATTTCACAACATTCTGATTCATAAACCACAGCATCAAACTAAAATAGCAACACCCTCATGCAAAACCAGACAGACTACATTTTGGCCAGCGCAATGTGAGATCTTGGTTTTTGAGCAAATCTGTCACCCACTGGAAAATGGCCAACTTTTAGGGATTTAGAAGAATCCACGGCTAATCCATGAAAGGAAGCAAAAGCAGGAAGCCTGGGAAGAAGACATCTTAAGCTTCAGAACCAAACTGCTTATCTTCTCAGTTTTTTATTATTATTTTTGCTCTGGGATAAATAAAGCCAGACACAATGTATGCTAAAGCGGGCCAAATGTTCAACAGCGCACACAGGCTTTATTTACAAGTGAAGATTAGAATTTCTTAAGGTGTATCTCAGATATGATTCACTTGACTTTAGAGAAGAAAGATCTCCAGGGAGAGCACATTAAAAACATTAGTACCGCCCCTCCTTTCATTGACCTCTGGCAAATTGGCATGCATGTTGCACATCAAATGCACGTGGAAATGATGTGCATATTGCTGGATCTCCAGTATGTCTCCTGGCAAGGTTGCCTCCACCTTTGGAAAGGCAATTTGTGTACTTCCAAAATGAAAAATGAATTCATGGATCCACCTGAAGGGAAAAATGTGGTTAGATCGTTCCTGTGTCGGCAACATGCAGAGAAGGACGGCTGAACTTATCTACTATTTGTGTGGTAAAGGTGAAAAGCATGGGAAAACCAAGATACAGTAGTGGCCAAAATTGTGGAAACCTTTTGGGGAAAGTGTATTTTTGAGGTTTGATGGCTAATAACACCACTTTTGGGGAGGAGTAGTACCATAAATTATATATCAATGGAAAGATAATTTAATCAAGACTGTAATGCAACAAAGTTTGTTCAATTATCTGTACTGTATTCTATGAAAAATTATAGCCAAATAACCAGAAAAAGGAAGCACACCTTGCTTAGGTTAATATCAGGTAGCTTTCCTTCATCTGACTGTAGCCAATGAGCATGAGTGTTTAGAGAGCCAATCAGGTGTCATCTCTTTTTGGCAATGAACCAATCAGATCACAGTAGGATTCAGTTATTGATGTCATGTATTGAAGTTGAGAGGAGGACATTTGTCAGTGTGTTATGTGATCGCTATCAAGTTGGTTGGGGTTTTTTGTGTTCTTTCATTTAGTGAGCTTGTAAAACGTAATAAAATTAAAGTAATGGTGCAAAGAATTGACTGGCTGCCCAGAAAGCGATGTAAAATAGTATTATTAAGTGAACAAGGCTACAGTTATAAAGAAATTAGAAGAAAAATTGGTGGAAACTTAACCAAAGGTGGCATTTCTACTGTACACTTTTCCCAAAAGGTTTCTACAATTTTGGCCACTACTGTACAATTGTTCCTGCAGGGAGCTGTAATAGCGTGCAAGCCACTGAAATGAGCTCAATTAAAAGGAATGTGTGTGCAGCTTCATATGGGAGGTTACATAATTTGATTTTATTTTGTTGAGGTTGGGAATTAAGAACAAAACAACAGTTGGCATTTTGATCTTATGTCTATGCACTGAAAAATCAGTGCTACTGTTTTCAACAGATAAATTCATATAACTTATTAAAAAGTAATTAGTTTCTTTGTGGCTCAATGAATTGTCTGTAAGCTATGGTTTCTGCTTAGCACGTAGTGTAAACCCAGCAACTTTGGTTTATTTAATAAACTAGGTTAAGCAATGAACACAGCCAGTGACGTACTTAAAATAATTTCTGGGTAAGCATGATTTAAGACAATCACCTATATTTGCAGGCTCGCTATAGAGTAACTTTGCTTATAGCTTCAGATTTACTCACTATTTATTGGTGGTGGTGGTGGAGAACTGAATAAACACCCATTGTACTGAGATGATGGGAATGAAAGTACCGTAATAGAAAGTTATACCCAGGATTAATGCTAACAATAATGCAGCTAGGCTCACATTTATAAGTACATCTTTGGCAAATTATAGGGTTTTATTCTAGTTCTGAAGAAAATAGATTCAGGATAGGATAGAAAAAAAATGATGTTCTAGACCAGGGGTGTCAAACTCAATTTCATTGAGGGCCGCATCAGCATTGCGGTTGCCCTTGGAGGGCTGGGTGGGTGTGGTCAGGGTGGGTGCGGCCTACTGGGTGGGTGTGGATGGTGTGGGTGTGGCCTACTGGGTGGGCATGGCCAGCTCTAAATAGTTCGCATCAAGGGTGCCTGTGGGGGCCTGGGCAGGAGTGGGACAGATCTGGGGGTCTCTGGCAGAAGGGGGTGGGACCAGGGCAAGTGCCAAGGCATGGTCCATTTCTTCATTCCTCACAAAGGGTGACACTTCCCCAGCATGCACCCAGTGGGTGGGGCTGATGCGGCAGGGGCTGTTCCTCGCTGTTTCTGGACGGCCTTGTGGAGCTAAGACTGAATGCGTTTCAGCATAGATGGCCACCACAAAATTGTACATTGGCTCCCGGCCGGCCTGGGCCAGGGCCAAGGCAGTGGGGGCCGTTCCCTCACTGTTCCCAGGATGGCTTCGCGGGCCACATGAAACCACTTCGCGGGCAGCATCCGGCCCCCGGGCCTTGTGTTTGACATGTCTGTTCTAGACAATAGTGATCTACAGATATAATATTGGACTGGAATGCTGGCTTACCAATTCACAGAAGCGGACTCAGTCCCTGTATACCTTTTCCTTATAATATCAACTTGACATGGGATGGTGGTGGCGGCAATGTAAATCATCGAGTCAAGGTTTGATAAATTATCAATGAATGCAGAGATTAGTATAATGAATGATGCACCAATAAAAAGAAGGGTGCAGGTGGGAAACTCCAGCTTCCCCAGATCTGAGCCTGCAATCTAGTTCCTGAACTTCATGGCACAGTATTCCTGGAAAACTGTAATAAACAGTGGCCAGTTGCAGGGTCTGCGTTTCAAAAATTCCAGTGCATTTGCTACCTAATGATCCTCTCTTTTGATCTGGATTGGGCAAGCTCTACTATGTAGATGGTAGAGGGTTTGGCCTCAAAATACAGATTCTCTCTTGTGAGAACCTTGTGGGTGGAGAACCAAGCCAAACCACTTGACATGAGCAAGATTTCCAGCTCCCTTTTGGCTTCCTGCTCCCATACCTTTTCCAAGTAAGAGAGACCAGCCCTTTTTCTTTTCTTTTAGTCTCTATGTTGGAGCATCGAAGATGGGCTGAGGCATTTTGATGCCTGGAACCGAATATTTGAGCAGTGCCCTCATTTTGATGGCACGTTTCAGAAGAAATTAAAATGATTTGAAATTGGGAGGCAGATGATCTTGCCTATCTATAGGCTGAATGCATAAACCTTCAGTTCTTCCTTCCAGCAGATTTATCTTTCAGACTTATAGCAAAAATGAAGGGGGTAATTTAGCCTGGAAAAAGAATGTTGCTCAGGACACACAACGGGCACTCCAAAATTGTTTGGGAGAAAAGAAGTGAGAATGATGTCCATAAGTGTTTTGATCTATGTGTATCTGTGAGATCAGATCATCTTGCAAAAGAAACTTTCTGCAGCAAAATAATGTTGACCATACTATAAACAAATACTGTAAACAATTATTTTTATATAAAACAGGTTTACCACGTGGAATTTGAATGAGAGTGTGTATTATTCTGCTGATTGTCCACCTAATGATTATTTGGGCTGCCTTATTAAAATACTGCTTTGTAATTAGAGCCTAAAGCAGTGGCCTTGGGAGGACGGGGAGTGTTAAAAGAGGCAATATGGCTGTTGCAACATGTCCAGTTTCTTATCAAGAAGCATCATCAACATGCAATGGTAAGCCACTGGGCTTCAAAATTGAACATTTTATTTTTATCTGGGGTGATGGGGGTGAGTATATTTGAGTGGCTCTTTCATGCTCTTCAAACACCCTCACCCCTTTTTAGAAGATACTGGAGATTTAAATACATCAGCAGGCAAGTTAGCCTCCATACAGATTGGCAATGAGATAGAAATATACTTTTCTATATGTTTTCTTCGTTGAGTGACTGGATCCCATCTTGTTTGGTTTATGCTTTTGTTGTTTAGTATGTTGTGGGCTGCTTAGAGCAGGTTAGGTGTTGGGTAGCTCCTAAATTGAAATAAACAATAGAAGTCCTTCTACTACTACAGTAATTCAAGTCCATAAAAGAGTAGAGGCCATATGCTACAGGGCTCCCTGCTATTTGCACTCTTGGGGCTGATCCCTGTGTTTAGGTTGCCTCAGAATGAACAGAGGCCATCACTATTTCTTGAGAATGAAAGTACATTGGTTATCATTAAACTTGGTTTACTTTTTGTTGCTTAATATATTCTATGAACCCAGACTGATTTGATTAATGAATGGGTCCCTGTATTGTGCAAATCTAGAAAATTAATGATTCAAATGTGATGTTGAATGCAGCTAAAATCTACAGGCATGCACGCACAAAGTTCTCCCATAGGAATAGAGACTAGAATACCTCTTGGAAGGAAACTTCTGTTTATTACCTTGAGTAAATACAGAGGACTCTTTCTGTGACCGTCCAACATGACATAATGAGGAAATGTTCTTCTGTGGGTGATACATCCATGGGGTAGCAATATCCCCAATATTCCCCTAGTGGATGATTTCAGTGCATGGGAGGGTTCACCTGAGGTACCAAGATGACATTTTGAAATTCAAGTTAAAAGCATAAAATGGAAGAATTGACAGGGAGTATGTTTAAACACCTTGAGTAAAGCAGTAAAACACCATTACCTGAGGCAGTTGGTTCTACTCTTACTGCTAAGACATGTTTTTGTTGTCCAACTGAAATCTACTTCCTACTTCCAGGACCATCATTCCTGGTCCTGTCTTTGGATCAACTATTCGATTCTGCCTCATCTTCTGCATGACTGCTCTCCTTCACATACCTGAAGATAACTATCAGCATTTTCTTCTCCAAGCCAAAGCTACCTAATATTTCCAACCATTTCACAGACCTCCCTTATTATCTTGACTACTTATCTCCCCTGAACATTCTGCAGTTTGTTAACATCCTTCTTAATTGAGAACCGAAAACTGGACACAGTATTCTAAGTGCAATATGACCAATGCAAACTAGAAAGGAACAAGGACTTCTTCATTACTGTATTTACTTTTTGTCATTTTTAAATCACCCCACTCTGATCATCTTAGCCAAACTAAAAGAACATTGAAATCAATACAATAAATAATAATCATAATAATGGTAATTACCGCCAACCATTCTAAGTTTTAAGGAGTGATAAAAGAGGATGGATTTAAAGGCCATCCTGAATGATACAAGGGTGGTGGCCAGTTGTACCATCAAGGACAATGAATTCCGTGATTGGGAGGGGAATTACTTTTCCAAAAGCTTGCCTTCTAGCCTAAGCCTCCTTCATTTCATATGGTGCAGAATCCTTGGCAGGCATTCCGTTGATGTTCCCTAGAAGCTCTGTCCTTGTTTAAGGCATTGAGGAATCTGGTAAGGAATACCTCTGAAACAATGACTCAATGGATCACCGATTGTATAGTTAAGTCCTAAAAGCTACCTTTAGTGCAGCTCTTTCAAGATAAATATAATTCTGCAATGATAAGTCTATCTTTTTTTAAAAAAAATAACTAGATTAAGGATATTGTGAGACTCCAGCCATCATTTTTCCCAAAACTCAGAAGAAGGAGGATGAAGGACTAAAACATATGAGGAATGGTTGGAGGAATTGGGTATGGCTAGTCTAGAGAAAAGAAGGACTAGGGTGACATGATAGCAGTGTTTCAATATCTAAGAGGGTGCCACAAAGAAGAGAGGATCAACTTATTTTCCAAAATACCAGAAGGCAAGACAAAAAGCAATGGATGGAAACTAATCAAGGAGAGAAGCAACCTGAAATTAAGGAGAAACTTCCTAACAGTGAGAACGATTAACCAGTGGAATAGCTTGCCTTCAGAAGTTGTAGATGCTTCAGCACTGGAGGTTTTTAAGAAGAGACTGGACAGCCACTTGTGTGAAATTGTATAGGGTCTCTTGCTTGAGCAAGGGGTTGGACTAGAAGACCTCCAAGGTACCTTCCAGCTCTATTCTAATTGACTGATTGATTGTACACAAAGTTATCACCTGGCTGGCAACACTTAAGATGCAGCCAAAGTAATACTACTTTGGTTGAATGCAAAACTTACATATTTCTAATTCACCTGTTTATACAGCTTTGCAATTTATTCCATAACACTGCCACTGATGTAATGCTTCTGCCTGTTTGAGAACTCAAGATACAAGTTTCTGTATTGGAGAGTTTCCTAACTTGCATCTTACCATAGCTCAAACATGTTCCAGCAGCCACAGCCTTCTGCCTTCCTTTGATCATCAGTTTGTTCCCTTTGATCCTCATGGGTAATGAGTAAGTCTAGTTCTTTCAAACAGGGCTTGTTTCCTGTACCTGCCAGTTTAGCTTTGAGAGAGAATTCATCCTGACTAATAGCTGATAGTGGGTAGGTGAAGAGATGCAGGAGGGGAAAGGTCCCTGCCTCTGAACACAGCTCTATCATCCATCAGTTGTGGTGGTGGGGGTATGTTTAAATATAGATTTAGCATTCTTTCAGAAGAACACTAAACCCATGTTTAAAGGTAGGACACCTAAGAGCTGACAGGAATGGTCACCACAATGTAAAAAAGATGTTGAGACTCTAGAAAGAGTACAGAGAAGAGCAACAAAGATGATTAGGGGACTGGAAGCCAAAGCATATAAGGAACGGCTTCTGGAATTGGGTATGTCTAGTTTAATGAAGAGAAGGACGAAGGATGACATGATAGCAGTGTTCCAATATCTCAGGGGCTGCCACAAAGAAGAGGGAGTCAAGCTATTCTCCAAGGCACCTGAAGGCAGGACAAGAAGCAACGGATGGAAACTGATCAAGGAGAGAAGCAACTTAGAACTAAGGAGAAACTTCCTGACAGTTAGAACAATTAGCCAGTGGAACAACCTGCCTCCAGAAGTGGTGAATGCTCCAACACTGGAAGTTTTTAAGAAGAGACTGGACAGCCATTTGTCTGAAATGGTATAGGGTTTCCTGCCTGAGCAGGGGGTTGGACTAGATGACCTCCAAGGTCCCTTCCAACTTTATTATTATTATTATAAGCCATGCAGTGCAACTCCACCACATGGTAAGCTGTTAAAAAAGTTATGACTCTCCAGGGTTTGAAATTCTCCTGGGAAAAATGTGGAGAGGTCTTTCCTGAATGGACATACCTTTTAGATGTGTATTTCCCAACCTTGGCCATTTTCAGATGATGGGCTTCTCCCAGAATTCTCATCAATGGTCATTCTGGATGTGAAATTCTGGAAGTGGAAGTTCATATGCCTGGAAATGTCCAAAATTGGAAAATATTGTTCTAGATCCTCTCTATTTATTGTTCTGATGTCCTTGGATCCAAATTACAGCATTGTCCAAGAGAGAACAAGGCAACTGCCATTCTTTCCTGCTCCTCATGTGGCTTATGGGACAAAGTTAATTTTCTGAGCAGACTGACATGGGTGATGGGGGAGGACCTGGCTGTACAGCTTTTCTTGCAGTTTCCTGGCTCAAGCAGATGGTCCCACAATGATCACTTAGCAGGAGGTATTTTTCTGCTTTTCATTATACTATATCTCAATATATCCAATCATCAATATAATGGCAATGAAAATGTATGTTAATACACTATTGCTTCAGTGATAGGTAGATGAGGCTATAAGTGACTTTGGACCAATGGCCAAACTGAGGCATTGGAGTGGGTACCTCATTCTCCAAAGCAGCTTCTCTCCTGAGGGCCTCATTTTAAGGCCCCTTCAGGGAATGGCCCAAAACAACCCATTACATGGACTCTTATAATTTATCTCAGTGTTTAATTCTGAGGAGCTTCCCAATAAGGCAGTGAAGTGGGCAACCGCTCCACTTTTCCCCCTTGACCTCTACACCACAACACTTTGCTTTGAAGACTCCCTACGAGAGATGCCTTTGCTGGGAAGAAATAATAAGATAGCAGCAATTTGGCAACAACAGGAGCCTCCAGTATGACCAAGGGTTCTGCAAACAATACAAGGAGCAGGAGAAGGGTGAGGAGCTCTGGAGCAAACCAAATTTTCCCTTGGGATGCGGGCTTCAGTGTGTCTTCCACAATGAAAGGCACTCTGCAGACTACCAGATGTTTGGCAGGGATACAGAGAGAAGGAAAGGTTAATCACTACACTACTTTACTGCACGCCATAGTCCCACTGACCTTTGTGTCTGCTCTTTACTGTTTTAATGACATTCACAATTGTAAGTGACGTGTCTGATTTGGCCCATGGGTGCAAGTAGCTGGATTTGCTAATATTTGTTGTCTTTGTGTAAACCAGTGCAATAAAATCAAGAGATATTTCTAGTGCCTCAAACCACTTCATTCACACAGCACATTTAATCTAGTTCCTTGGTTAAGCCCTTGTCTGAATTTAGTACATTAAAACAACTAAGTAAAATGGGTTGGGTATGCAGAATTTGTTAAGAAACAAAAATCCTAATCAGGATTTGCACCAGTAAGATTTGCATCTGGTGCATACAACTGCTAAGTCGGTAACTGATCCAGGCTATGCGAATGCTTAGGAAGTAGGAATCCAGCCTAGAAAAGGCTGACTCCAACTCTGGGTCCTACAGATATTCACAATTACTGCTGGGGCAAATATTCTATTTTAAGAAGGGAAAAAACTCTAATTGGTAGAGAAACTTCCCTGACTTCAGGATACAGAGCAATTAATTTATCTTTCCTTTCATGTTTTAAGAGCACCACCCAGGGAAGAGTTTTGTGGACCTTGAACATTTGGATATCCTTGCATAGAAAGGTATTTCTAATGAAAGATCTACCTCTTTGATCGTATTAGTGTCTAAAACAGTGTTTCTCAATCTTGTCAGCTATTTTGGCAGTGGTTTATTCTCAGAGCTTGCTGCTTGGCTCCTGGATGTTTTGTTACCAAGCTAGGTAACATCTTCAGCAGGGTTTCAGGTGAAATGTCTTGTTCAGTTTCTTCTCTGTTTATATAGGTCCTGTGTGGTGAGGTCAGTTGGTTGTGTGGCTGATTGTTTGCGAGGTGTGAAATTCAACTGATGAGTGGGTGGGCAGTTCCATTGTTGATTGCTCATTTGGATGATCCATTTTCTTATAGGTTTGTATACTGGTTCTCAATCAATGTGTTTGTTGATGGATCTGTTTGTAGAGTGCCAGGCTTCAATGAATTCGCATGCATGACGGGTTTTGGCATGGCCAATGACTTCGGCTTTGTCCCAGTTGAGCCGGTGTTGTTCATTGTTGGTGGCTGAAGATCAGGGACTTCTGGTCATGCCACTTAACTGCCAGCTGATGTTCGTGAATTCTGGTTTTTAATTGTCATCCTGTTTCTCTGGCATAGAACTGGTTACAATTGTTGCTATTGTTCTTGTATATTATGTTGGTGCTGTCTTCCCTCTGTGTTCTGCCCTTGAGTCTTGTTAGTTCTTGTCTGAGTGTAAATGTGGATTTGTGAGCTATTGTCAGCTATCCTGGCTGGAGAATTCTGGGAACTGAAGTGTACTCATCTTTATGGGTCCAAGTTTGAGAATTTTTTAAATTCTCTAAAACGATGGTGCACAACCTTTGGGAGGAAGGCAAACTCACTAGGTCCTCTGAGAGCAGATCAGAAGTCACATTATTTATATATATATAAATATTGTATGTTTTGTATGTATTTTAAATAGATTGTCAGCCGCCCTGAGTCCTACGGGAGAAGGGCGGGATATAAATCCAATATATATATATATATATATATATATATATATATATATATATATATATATGCCAAAACAAATAAATAAATAAAACGAACACCAGGGTAAAATCATTAAACTATATGAGTTTAATGCCGCTATACAATATATATAATGCCGCTATACAATATATATATTATTATACCAGACCTCACTAGGAACTCACCTACAAACCAACATAACACCTCGAGGTGCCGGCCTACGGACAGGCAAAGATAGATTTAAAGACCAAACGGACAAGAACTGTAGGAGCACTCTTTCCCCTGAGTCAGAAAGGACTGGATTCTGCAACAACTCACCAGGAACCTACCTACAAGCCAACATGGCTCACGGCTCACGGAC
>NW_015386969.1:596066-619315 GCF_001527695.2 Protobothrops mucrosquamatus
ATATATATATATATATATATATATATATATATATATATATATATATTCAAAATTTTGAAAAACACATATGATGTCACAGTTGCGAATGCTGCCAGTGGATAGCTCTAGTTTGAGCTGATACAGGCAAAAGATTCCTTTCTCCCATATTTGGGCCGACAGGGTGCACCAAAACTCATATATATAAATGGGGATAGGATGAAATCAATACTTGATTTAATTGATGTCTATCAAGATTCTCTGTCATCTGGGTCAAAGTTGTCTCAAAAGTGTTTTTTCCATTAAATTAAATACATCGAGGAAGACATTACTTTCCCCCACGTATCTGATCATTTTCACATTCTGTTCCACTAAAATTCACAGTTCAGCAGCAACCTTTTGAAGAGTACTGGAAATCCTACACCAGGTTGGGGGATGGCTAACTAACCATGCTCCTCAGCATTAAGAAATCCATGCATAGAAAACTGCCTCATCCCTAAATCTGACTGACTTGTCTCACATTGACTTTTTTTTTATTCACAAGCTGTTTTCTGATTGGCTCTCTGACCAAGAACACTGCATTGTAACCCAATCAGGTTCATTGAGTGGGAGTGAGAAAACCAAGCTGTTATTAAGGCCGCCCCAAGACTTCTGCCTCTTCAAAACAAGCACGGGGGACTTGTTTGTTTTCTATAAATACCACGGGTTTACTATCTGATTGCAACAGCAGTTCATTAGTAACAGGGGCCGTTTGATCATTCACATGACTCCCAAAGACACTGATAATTAGCACAGGTCTCAAACAAGATTTACAACCTCCCCCCCCCTCCACACACTTCTTACACCAGGCTGCCAATAAGATCTGTGTCCGCAGAAGTTTTATGAGCCAGATTTATGCACATGTCAGGAAGATAAATTAACATTGCAGTGCTGCAATGGGAAAAAAAAGTTTCTTTGCAGCATGATGAAACAACTTGGCTGAAAGAAATCAGAAGGAGCATCACAGGAACATGTCCAAGCTTACCCTGCTGAAGTTGTATTAATTAGCTGACAGAAAAGCTATTTTGCTTAGTTCCCCTTTCACCCTGACATAAAAAACAGTACCTTTCACTTAGAATGGTCCCCCCCCCCTGCAATTCTTCAGGGGCTCATCTCAATCCCATTTTCTTTTCTAGATGTGTGCTGCAAAATTCTGCCTCTTTTGTGCAATGTCTGAGCATAGACAACAGTGAAGAAAGGTTCCCTTTCTTCATTTTTGGTATGTATGTTGTATCCATGTAAATAAAATGCACCTTCTTGTAGACATGTTTTAATAATTAAAGTAATTAGAAAAATATTGAGTGTACTTGTTTGGTGAGACAGATACTGCATATAAAAGCCCACATATTCTATAACACAAGCAGGGGGAAAGAGTGGTTTTATACAGTCCTTTCTGATATCTGTGTACAGTAGTGTCTTACCTGTATAGAAATAAACCACAATTCATTCCATCCATCTGGAAGTTTTAATACAATTAATGTTACCGAATGAGTGTGGTCACATAAGATGTTTAACCTGGTTATTAAGTAAACCTAGATTCTGTACCATATGTTACACCATAAGCTAACCAAAACAGGTTGAGTTTAGCCAACAAGCTAAGCCACAAAGGAATTACCATCTAACTGATATGTAAACTAATAAAACATGGCATCATTAAATTGACCTGGTTAGTTCTGGGTGAATACAACCCATCTCTAGATATTGAATGCATGGAAAAGGTAATACCAAGTGCTGTTCTTGGGGTAGTATCCAGTCCAATGAGTCTGTCTGCACCATTTAGTTCCTGCTATTGAGATTGTTATCCCACCCTTTTCCACACTCAGAGAAAAATGCCAGATAAGTCTTCCACCCACCACAGTAATATATCTAGAGTAGACATACATGGGTCCTAGTGGACAATCACTTAAATATGAGCCAACAGTGTGCTGCAGCTGCCAAAAAAGCCAACACAGTACTGGGCTGCATTAACAGAGGGATAGAATCAAGATCACGCGAAGTATTAATATCACTTTACAATGCCTTGGTAAGGCCACACTTGGAATACTGCATCCAGTTTTGGTCACCACGATGTAAAAAAGATGCTGAGACTCTAGAAAGAGTACAGAGAAGAGCAACAAAGATGATTAAGGGACTGGAGGCTAAAACATATAAAGGAACGGTTGATGGAATTGGGTATGTCTAGTTTAATGAAGAGAAGGATGAGGAGGGACATGATAGCAGTGTTCCAATATCTCAGGGGCTGTCACAAAGAAGAGGGAGTCAAGCTATTCTCCAAGGCACCTGAAGGCAGGACAAGAAGCAACGGATGGAAACTGATCAAGGAGAGAAGCAACTTAGAACTAAGGAGAAACTTCCTGACAGTTAGAACAATTAACCAATGGAACAACCTGCCTCCAGAAGTGGTGAATGCGCCAACACTGGAAGTTTTTAAGAAAAGACTGGACAGCCATTTGTCTGAAATGGTGTAGGGTTCCTGGCTGAGCAGGGGGTTGGACTCGATGGCCTCCAAGGTCCCTTCCAACTTTATTATTATTATTATTATTATTATTATTATTATTATTATTATTATTATTATTATTATTATTATTATTATTATTATTATTATTATTATTATTATTATTATTATTATTATTATTATTATGTCATGTTCACAGGCACTTTCCCTTTGTCCTGATCATTACTTGTGATTCTTGATGGTGATGATTGGCACAGAATGCTTGGCCACCAACAATGTGATATCTTTTCTTCAGAGGTTTAAGAGAAATGAAGAGTGGCAGGTAATAAGTGGATGCTTTGAGGGATGATGAACTGCTTACAAAATGCAGAGCTTCAGAGCATGAAAACCCTTTTTTTCCCACCATCCTCAAGGATCTCACTCAGGGTTCTGGAAGTATCCCATTGTGTCCTAAATCAAAAAGGAGGAAAGAATAGACTGCACTGAAACTGTGTGGTCAAGATGTAGGGTTGAGCATGGCCGTAGGATAATTGAGGGAGAGATTTGAAATGATCTGACACATGGGGCGGAGGTAGCAGGGAAATCAATACTGGGGCAGGAAGGGAACAGGGAGGCTAGCCAACTAATAGGGAAAGGGAGAAAGCTGGGAAAGCATCTGGGTGTGTCTTTCAAACAGTTGGGTGTGTTTTCTCTCAAGGAGTTAGTATGTATACGTGTGTGACAGTTTGTGGGTGGGAAATGAGTGATTGGCTCATGGAATTTGTATGCTGGGAATGTGGGGTGAGAGAGGTGGGGAGGGGTGATTCTGCATGAGAAAGAGAATTGCTCAAAGCAGAGAATTTGGATTTTGGGGCTCACTCTTGTAGGCAGTATTTAAGGCACATTATTTGGGGTGGGGGGTGGGGGGTTTCACCAGCTTGCCTTGTGAGATGGGTTTCTACTGGAGCTGAAAACTGAGATTACTTTAAATCACCTCAACCTTGGCAACTTTAAGACACGTGGACACAGCTGAGCTGGCTAGGGAATTCTGGGAGTTGAAATCCATGTGTTTTAAAGTTGCCAAGGTTGAGAAACACTGCTTTACATGAAGTACTTTGGTGTTCCGAGTCTCTTGCCTTCCTTTGGCTTGTGTTTGGATTCTTGGGCAAGATTTAACATTCAGACTTTGTTCACACAACACACCAAACCACAAACTAGCTAGGCACATTTTAGCTTTGTGATTTGAGTCAACCCTGCCCATGTACTTCGTTTATAGATTAGTGTCTTATGTGAAAGTGGAAAACATTAAATAAATCATAGTCAACTCAATATTTTATGAGTTTGTCAAGTGAACACAGTGTCATTATCAAGCCAAGCAGCTTATATCTATAGCTCTTGAGAGCTCAAAGAGATTTAATTCACAGATGTTTAGATATTGACATTTACAATGTCAGATTTCGAAGAGTGTGAATACAGTCCAAGACTAAATATAAATTTGTTTGTTTAAATTTAACATTTATTTGTTCAATTTAATTGCACCCTTTTGGCCTCTATACCTCAAAGTTCCAGTTTGTCAGGATTGATCAATGGTCAGTGATTTGGAGTGAGTGAACAGTTTGACAAACAGCAGTCAACACCAAAAATCAATCAGTGTCGGGGGGGGGGGGGCTACAAGGACTGAATAAGAAATTAGGTTAAAAAAATAAAGATCAGAAGACAACCCAGAAGGCAGATAGACTCTGTTGTCACAAAAAGTTCCTCAAGGACAGAAAGCTAGGGTGGATATGGAGTTACACCAGGAGTAGGCAACCTTGGCTCTTTTATGACTTGTGGACTTCAACACCCAGAATTCCTGAACCAGCCATGCTGGCTCAGGAATTCTGGGAGTTGAAGTCCACAAATCATAAAAGAGCCAAGGTTGCCTACCCCTGAGCTACACCAATTAGAATGTTCTTCACTGAATAAGCTGCAGTGATGCACATACTATATAGGGCAATTGTCAGCAAATTTACCATCTTCTATAGATATTTACACATCTCACTTTTTGGAAGTATTAATTTTCAGTGAAGGTTAAGGTCTACGGTAGTTGAGAGTCAAATGGAAAGTCTTCCTCTTAACAATTGTAAGTCTACTTCAGATATTTGAGGAACCTCATGAGAATTTATAGGGCCCATGACAAGCTTGTTATCTCACCAGGAGAAGCAGGCAAACCATTTTGAATATATAACCCTGTTCCTAGCAAATGATGATTGTATTGATAGACCTCAGTAACAGTTTCCTTTTCTGCAACATAAAGGGAGAACAGACTGCCCACTTGACAAACCAAAAACAGCTCAGCTTGCTTTGTGTTCCTGCTACTATTTTCCCTTAAGCTGAGTCCTGATTTCTGATAGACTAGAGCATTGCTTTTAAGAGGTAAGGTCTTAACCAAGTTGCTGACTTGCCAAGCATGAGTGTCTTCTTCATGCTCCAGCAAGTGGGTGGAAGAGAATGGGAAAGTTTGTAGTGGCATGTCCTTTCATAGTTTCAGAGCTATTAACAGGAAAGAAGATTTGTGTGCTACCTGGCCACCTTGGTGATTGGGACTAGAAGATCTGGTCTGATCTGCTGCCATATTTACCTAGTGATAATAGCTACAACTAGTCATGTGATTGCTTTGTAGAATGAAGTAATGTAAGTCCTCAAAAGGAGCAAATATTTCTTTTCTCCCTCCCGTAATTCTTTTTAATAGGGTTTATCAAGATGTTACTAAGGTAATCCGAATACAAAGGGCAGAAAGGAAGAAACATAAATTAGCCTACATGTTGCTTTCAGTTTTGAATCTCTCTCTTTCTCCCGCTCTCCATTTGGTGAAAAACATTCTTTTCCAAAGAAACACTGGGAATCTAATAGAAGCCTAGAAAGAGATGGTTTATAATGATTTCATAATTCATAGTTCATAGCTCATAGAGTACCCATAAAAGCAATCTAATCAAAATCTTGTGCTGATCCTCATGCTGAAATTCACTTCAGCATGACCAATCAACCTTAAAAAAATTTACACTGAAGGAAAATCTGGGTTCCATATCAATCTGGGTTCCATGCTAAACAGATCATGTTCTCAGATTTTTTTCCCCAAAAATTTTCTTGAAGGGATAGTGAACTGGAAAAAAAGGCATCATGTTAAAGCTCTGGATATTTGAATTTAATAGAACCATTTCTCTGAGGTAGCTTGAAGAATCACACATAGGTATAAAAGTGGTCTAAGAATTGATAATTGGAGAACCTGCAGGTTGCAGCAGAAGCATTGTTCAGTGTTCACACAGTTGTTTGTGAGGAATACATTCATAAATTTTCTTTCGCATGATGAATAATTCCACAGATGTCCTGGAAACTGCCACCATATGTGGTTTTGTTCTAACTATAATGTCAATATAATGTGCAGAATAATGGAGAAAAATAGATCAGCGTAGAAATTTCATTGATGAGACCTTTTTTTAAAAGACAGAATGAAAGAGTCATTCAGAGTATTATATATATTTCCAAATAATTTTTACACAAATATTTAAGATGGGTCACTGAAAGCATGCCTTATTACAGCATAAGACACAATAGCTAACTATTAATTGGGGTGGTTTGTTTTATATTCTTATAAAGAGAAAATTAAGATTATAATCTGAGGCAGTCAGTTCTACACATGTACAGTATATTAAAGATATACAGGTATGAATTAGTGCATAACCTAGAGCTAGCAACCTTTTTATATTGGTGGGAGATCATGTTTCTGTGTCAGAAAACTTCAGTCAGCCAAATGTGTGAATATTGTGCTATTATCAAGAATTTTGGATTATAGTGAAAGATGTAAGTGGATTAGCGGTCAACACATGACTGTACCTTTTCACTACAAAGCTGGTGCTATGATACGTTGTGATAGATGTGATGAAATGGTTTGTTGTTGCTTTTGAGGAATCCAGGAAAGGGTTAAAGGATTTTTCTTTATAAGAAAGGGACACAGAAAACTAAAAGAACTTGGAGGCAGGGATAGGAAGACAGGCATTTGATAAATGGGCAAAGAAAGGACATAATTAGTAAATGTCTATGGAGATTCTCAGTCATCAAGATCATGGTTGTTCCAAAGATGCTTTTTCAAGAGGCCACTGGACTTTCTTTGTCTTTCCTCAAGATGTTTTGCTTCTTATCCAAGAAGCTTCTTCAATTCTGAATAAGAAGCAAAATGTCTTCAGGGAAAAACAAAGAAAGTCCAGTTGCCTCTTGAAAAAGCACCTTTGGGATGACTCAAACAGTACATGAAGAAAACTATCATTGCAGGAATAAGCATGGTGCTTTGACAGTGTAGCTCAGCATACTATATCTGATATCTGGCTGGTTTTGTCTGGCTTGGAAAGTAAACAGGATTGAACCTGGTGAATATTTTGATGAGGGACCATCAAGGAGTCACAAAATTATAGACTGGAAGTCTGTAAGTCAAAAAATATTCTAGAAGGAGGTCATTGCAAAAATTTTCTATACTATTGCCATAAAAACTATATGGACATGTCCATCAGATGACCAGGAGCTAAGGGACATTTTATATTTACCTTTTGTTGATATATTTCTAAATGAAATCTATCCTACACTGATTTTTCATACAAAAATCAATGTTTCATTGCTCAAAATCAATTGGTCCTCTCAGTTAAATGAGAGCCAAGGAGAATGCACCCTCCCACACCCTGAAATAATACACTACCACTGAGAAGAACCAGTAAGGGAGAAAAAAAGCTTAATGTAAGAACTCTCACTTTATAATTCTGGATTGTGACATATATATATACACATATATTTATGCCCACAACAGACATAGACAAATCTATGTCACTTCTGATCAAATAAATCTGAGTTCACCACAACATACTTAGACTTTGGAAGGCTAATGCAATTGAGGCCTAGAGTGAAGGTGTCCCAACATCTAGGTCAACTCATGTGTAGATAGACTTCTTGGAACACCAGTTCTTCTAAGGGATGCATGTGCCTGGCCTATCCATCAGGATTTTAGCAATTGGCTGCTGATCAGAGATTTGTGAAGCAATCGCTCATTAAGCAACATCTGGTGCCAAGATCTATAGGCTCCAGCTATGGGGAAGATAATAGGCCAATATGTATGGTATTTATGAGAATGACGAGGTAGTTGGAATAATTTTATGAGCATCAGATTGGGGTAACTGAGTGCATAAAATATGTACCTCCTTATGCACCTTCTAAGACTTGACTGTCAAAGACTTACCATCTTTTAACAAACAGGCTCAAAAGAATAGCCATGCAAAGTTAAGCAGTTGTGTTTTAAATCAGTCTGTGTGGTTATTTTGAGATTACTTTCCCCCCAAGACTGAATAGTAACTTAGATATCTCTGTTTTCTTTTACATATAGCACCCTGAAATTTATGGTACAAGTATTGTCTAGACTAGATGTCCAGAAACCAGACTAGATGTCCAGACAGTGTTTCCACACTGGTGTTTTTCTTCAGACATACAATGGAATCAGTTGGGCTATTTGTAGAGGATACAAATAGAGTGGTGACTTGGAGTTGTAACGTACACGGATCAGTACTTTTTGAATTCATCCTTTATTTCAGAGCTTCATAATCTGTTCCAAACACAGACCTGTAAATGATTGAACAAGCCACAGAGTCAAAACCCTTCCAAACCAAGATTTAATTTCAGTGTTTTTATTTTATTTTGTGCCTTCAAGTCAGTCTTGAGTCCTGACACAACTACCTGGACAAGTCCCTGCAGTTTTCTCAGCAATGTTTTTCAGTTGTGGTTGCCACTAGCTTTTTTCTAGAGCTGAGAGAAAACAAACTCAGCCAGCGGCTTTGTGCCTGAGGCAGAACTAGGACTCCCAGTCTCCTGGTGGCTCTATCCTCCTTCCCAGATAGTAATTCTCCCCTCCCGGCCCGCATCCCATTAATTACTATTTGATGTCAACTTTTGAAATGCATCTAAGGTATGCATTCAAGGCTTTGTTGGGGCAGGGTGCCCATGACTCTGAAGCTATACCATGTACATGCTTCTTGTATCTGATGTTTATTTAGTGAAAGTCCATTGTAAAGATAAGACCCATAAGATGTGGCTCATCTCTAATTAGCAGTACCTATACAGCAGGGAGTGAGCATAAAGGTTAACCAGTCATTATGGTTAAGATATATTGCACTTCCACTTTCAAGTGAGCAAATCATTTTGAAGATGTGCTTTCCTCCTCCTCTTCTTTTGGGAAGGGTTTGATACTTTAATGACTGTCCTGTGAATTGCTGACCAATGACCTATTTCTTTGCTGGTTGGAAAGAAAAGTGCATTCTTTTTTCTTTTAAAGAGAAGCAAATGTCAAGCAGAAAATTTGATCTATCAGCAGAGAGGCCTTTAGTCTCTAGATTAGGAGACTGGAAGCTAAAACATATAAGGAACGGTTGCTGGAATTGGGTATGTCTAGTTTAATGAAGAGAAGGACGAGAGGGGACATGATAGCAGTGTTCCAATATCTCAGGGGTTGCCATAAAGAAGAGGGAGTCAAGCTATTTTCCAAAGCGCCTGGAGGCAGGACAAGAAGCAACGGATGGAAACTAATCAAGGAGAGAAGCAACCTAGAACTAAGGAGAAACTTCCTGACAGTTAGAACAATTAACCAGTGGAACAACCTGCCTCCAGAAGTGGTGAATGCTCCAACACTGGAAATTTTAAAGAAGAAATTGGATAGCCATTTGTCTGAAATGGTATAGGGTTTCCTGCCTGAGCAGAGGGTTGGACTAGATGACCTCCAATGTCCCTTCCAACTTTATTATTACGGTATTATTATTGATCATCGCACAGTCAGCCAGATGTTCAGACTGGATTTGGCATTTTTGTCTACCTATCAAGTCCTTCCCAAGGACCTGGGATAGGAAGATGTGGATGTTTGATGGTATTACAGATATCGTCGCAGGATGGAAGCAGTTCCTAGTAAGGCCGCCTTTTGCAATTGACTAATGGTGAATTTGTCAATGCCAATGGTGTTCTTTCTATTTCTATTTGTACTACTACTACTACGACGACAACGACGATGATGATGATGATGTCTCCTTTCATAAATGGATTCCTCTCAGTCACTGTGCTGTTACACACTTTGCAACTGTTGCCTTAAATTACTGTTCCAGAGAGGAATTGTTGAGCTTCACTTGAGTGGGATGAAAGGGTGAAAGCACTATTATCGATCTTCTATCCTGAAACATTTAAAAATACATCCTGCTGATAAGAAATGAAAACATACAATGGTTGCGCATAAATAAAGAAAACCAAAACACACATAACTTCTAACTAAGACTGAAGATAGTTCATCAAAACAAACAGGTTAAAATATAAACAGATAATATGAGGCAAAGGTCTCCTGTGGTTTTGAACAGTGTTTCTCAACCTTGGCAACTTTAGGACATGTGGACTTCTACTCTCAGAATTCCCAACCAGTCATGCTGGCTTTCATCTGGTTTCCAGCTAGCTTCCAGTCAACCATGCTGATTGGGGAATTCTGGGAATTGAAGTCCCCATGTCTTAAAGTTTCCAAGGCTGAGAAACACTGCTGTAGAACCTCTCTTTCCTTGTCCTAAACATAAGGATCCATTCTAACCTGCACTGAACCCGAACAAGATTAAGAGATGCTAATTTTCACAGACCCATGCCCAGTACCTTGAAATAAGACTCAACATTTCAAAAGGCTTGGTCATTGTTTCTCAATCTTGGCAACTTTAAGATATGCTGGCTGGAGAATTCTGGGAATTAAAGAACACACGTTTTAAAATTGCTAAGATTGAGTAACACTGGGCTAGGGAGTGCCAATACAAATGACAGCTTCATGTCGTGTTCTCCACCTCCACAGCATCTAAGCCACTTTGTTCCATATTGTTCTGATATCATCTTGATTATATTTCCCTGCCTTAGCTCTGTCTCATTGGCTGCCATGAAGGGGACAAAGGCAGAAAAGATCCAGAAGCCAATGGTATTAAGAGATGAATAATGTTTGTTCTGTTACTTAGAAGAGAACTTGGAAAAAGAGTTCAACCATAACTTCCTGATTTCGGAACATCTAATGCAGTGTTATGGCTGGAGAATTCTGGGAGTTGAAGTTCACTCATCTTCAAGCTGCCAAAGTTGAGAACCAATGATCTGATGTTACCCCTTCAGACATGAAGCATTCAAGAGGAACAAACATATGTACTCATAGATTGTGTTAAAACAACATCCATAATCAGTTATTAAATTGATCTATTGCCTGGATTTGCACAATGTATTGAACCATCAACAAATGAAACTGGCTGAGTTTGCAAGCACCCTAAGTAGAAATATAATCAAGCTTAGGATTAACAAGGTCAGTATTGTCCTAGTTAAGTGAGCTGTCTGAACACAGCCACACTGAAGCTTCTTTGCAGTGCTGTATGGCTCCAATATGTGTGTGGATGTGTATGCTTTATAGTTTGCCATGCATCTGTGACAAACAATGCTCACATGTGAATTGAAGTGGCTGAGACAGGCTCATTTTCATGTGACGAGGGACCATCACTTATATGAAAAGGATGGTAAGTGATGAGGACGTTGGAAGAACAAGGAAGGGTCTGGGTATTCAAGTCAAGGACTTTAGCCAACAGAGCCCAGAGGCCCCAGTTCCACATTCCAATAAATGGTTCCAAAATACAAAATGCTAACAAAATTATTTGATTTTGGAATGTAGGTACCAGTATCTCCATGTTTACAGCATTTCTTTTGTACCAGCGTCATGGCTGACGTGATTAGCATAGACACTGACTGATGGATGCTGAATTGTGATTTGAGCACTGCAGAGCAGTGGTGTGCATGCTGCTTCTCAGCCCACTAGGTGGTCCCCCCAGGCAGCAATGATGATGCATGGCAGCAGTTTAATGTGGGTGGGCGATGCTTGAATCAGAGAGTGGCATGCTGAAGGCAGAGATCAAGATAACCAGATGCTTTCCCAGAGAAACATACAGAAAATATACTATAAACCAACACAATGTCAATAAAAATAATGCAATGGCCTTTACAAAGTTACATTCCTTTGGCAGAGAACAAGACCCAGGAGAACATGACCTATTTATTTTTAATTTAAAATAATATGAAGTACAGTATCTAAGTCAGTTTCAGTTTCTGGTGACTTCATAGATACGTTGTATTTTAGATAGCAGTACAGAAGTGCTTTGCAATTGCCCTCTATTAGGGTTTATTTATTTATTTGCCACTCTTGCAAATGTATTTATTAATTAAATTTATATACTGCCCATCTCACTGTCAAAGCAACCCTGGGTGTCTATGGAGGTTCTTCATTATCTGGGTGTCCCAAAGTTGCTTTTTCCAAAAGGAAACTGGACTTTCTTGTTTTTTTTTCTTCAAAAAGTTTCACTTCTCATCCAAAAATAGAAATAAGAAGTTTCTTGGATGAGAAGCAAAATAGTTTCAAAGAAAAAACCCAAGAAAGTCAACTTGCCTTTTGGGAAAATTACCTTTGGGTCAACTCTGAGCAGTTTGGATAATTAACTATACCTGTTAAGGACAATTTTATCTACTTCCCAGTCCAGCCAACCACTTGACATCCCTTGGTGATCTCTAATTCAAGTATTAGCCAGACTAAAGCCTAATTAGTTTGGGAGCCCAGATAGGATTGGTACTGCCACAGTCTAAGTCTAACTCATTTAATATAAATCAATTGATCAAACAATCACACCGAGATGGTGTGATGGAGTACAGGAACAAGCACAAAGAAAACCCTTTTTCATTTGCTTCAAAATTCAGGAATGAGTTAATTACTTTTGGCTTTTTGGAAGAGAAAGTGTACCATGAAGAGCTCCTTCTTGGATCCAACAAATCCAGGAGGGAAAATCTTGGAAACTGCAAAAGTTTCAAACTCTTTGCCAATTGGTGAACATTGACTATTCTGTTTTTTTCTCCGCCCAAAGAAAATTCCCACATTCTAATTATGTATTATTTAATATGCAAGATTGCAGTCTAAATTCATAGTTGTTAGTTATGAATGGATTAATCCTATTGCTATCACAATTCATAATGTTCTTGCTGACTTACCAACTCAGTGTTACAAACTTGGTCAAAAGTTTTCTGCTGTTATGAGATATTGAATACTTTTATTCCTGTACGTTACTGAAATCCATCTGGAAAAATATAGTGTTTCTTTTTAACTAGTGAGAAACATATAGTGTTCCTTTTACTGTGAGAAACACTATATATTCTTTCCTCAATTAGTTGTTGTCATACGTGTTTTATTAAGAATCATAAATTTACATAAACACTAATAGTATCATATGTCAAAATAATATTGGATATTTTTCTGAACAATGAATTTCATTAGAAAGCTGTAACCCAGAGGCCTCACTCAAATGATCAAGGACCGATTATGGATAATCCATAGTTAGCATTATATTTGGTCAAACTTACATTTCAGAAATGATTTTCTTTCTTTCTTTCTTGATGTGTTAATGGTGTTGCAACCACATTGGGATATTTATTAAAGATTTATATGATCATTCAATTCAAAGAATGTGACTTGGAGCAGCATACAACTTCCTAACAACAATTGTAACCACAACAAAAAAAATCAACAAGAGCAAAACACAACACTGTCTACTCCACCTTCCAGGATGAGCTTATCTGAGATCCTGGTCCCAATGCCTGATGAATAATCAAATATTTAAAGCTTTCCTAAAGTTAACAAGATTAGGACCAGTAGAATCTCAAGGGAGAAGATGTTCTACAAAGCAGGTACCACAACTGAAAATGCAGTATGACTATTATTGGTGGCACAACCCCATTAGTCAGTGCAATTTTTTTTTAATTGAAAGTTTTGGAAGAAATTGGGAAAATGACCTAACAATCTTTCCCAATGAATACTAGCTCATTATTTATATTCCTTAATACCTGTAAATTAATACTGCATAAGAAATCAATTCAGTTCTTATTTCTCACTGCTTGGGTTGTTATTGCAAAACTTTAGAAAACTAAGTACATCTTCCATCAGAACAGTGATATTTGATCAGGCGTATTTAAAAGCATGGCAAATTGACTAAAAACTTAGAACAACAACAAAAAGCTTTTAAAAACCCCTTCTAGAATGTAGAACAAAGATATTCATTTGTTATTACTGTAGCTATATTGATATTTTTCACTGGTAAAATTCATTGGCACAAATTCATTGGTACAAAAGTACATGTTGGTAGAATATTGGATATTGGTACATATATAAGATCACATTTGTTGTTGTTTAGTACTCAGTGACTTCATATTTTGTTTTGCCAGTGGACATAATTTTATTTATTGTTTTATAAGATCTATACATCTCATAACAAACCAGGGGTGTGTACAGGGGAGATTAAAAAGTCAAATTGGCAGCTGCAACTGTGTGATGAAAACCCCATACAAACATCAATGGGCACAGCTTGGTCACCACAATTGATCAGTATTTTGGAGGCCATGGTAGTGAACTTGAAATTAGATTTTTTTCAACCATTCTCTCTCTTCAGCTCTTTTTCTTGGAAGAGTTTTCTTGGAAGAGTAAATTGGGCCATCTGACTGATAGACATTCCCCCAAAATAAATGACTAAGTGGAGTTTGTTTAACCCTGAACATAATTGAGTTTGCTTTTGGTTAAAATGAAAACCTCTGGGGATAGTTTGTAGGGTCAATTAATTCTTTTTTGAGGTTCCCAGAACACATTAACTAATTTCTGACTCAGTTCAATGGAAGAAAATAGTCATTATTTCAAAATCTCAATTTGAATCTTGAAAAGCTTAAAGTTTATTACACATATATGTGAGTCTTATACATTTAAGAACTATGAACCTGTTAGATTTCGCTTAGAAATTGATGTAAATTTCAGCAGAATAACTATCTGTCATTCTGTGAAGAAGGAATATTGCATCATCATCATCATTATCAAAGAATCTAGAACTGTAGGAGTACCCTACAAACAATAACAGTTGGGACAAGCTTCATCTTGTTTTATGGAAAGCCTCTCTGAAGAGATAAAGACAGGTGTATCAGAGTATGAATTTATGAGACAAAACGGGCATGAATGCTATGCCTGTTCGTTCAAGATTGCATTTATATCTGATTCAAATCCTACCTTTAAGGCTTAGTATTAATTCATATCATTTTTCTTTTCACCAACCCAACAATGATATTTGAAGCTACATGGCTGAGTTCCTCAAATAATGATGATATTTAGTTTTGCATGCCTAAAAGACAACCCATGTTTACTTCAGACTATTGACAAACAAAAACAAACCCATGCTTTGGATTTTTCATGAGAAATAATTCCATCTGGCTGACACCACAAATGAATGAAGGAATGAAGCAAGTAATCATGTCCAACAGTTGCCATGTGTTTAATATTTATGCAGATAACCATCAAGAACATTTTTCAGGGCAGAAAGGGGTCACAGAATTTGAACTAGAGTCAGTGTTGGGAATTACATTCTGCTCTGAAAAAGCAGCATACGGAATCTTTTTTTTTGGAAGCATTCAAGATTCATCCAGAAGTGAGAGAAACTTTTTGGAGAAATTCAAGACTGCTTAATATGGTTTCAGTTCTCCTCCCATATGAGGCACTGCTTGTAGTAGATCACTTGAAAATTAAGCAAACGAAATTTTCTCCATTTTTGAGATCATGATTGATGAGATTCTATTCATTTGTTGTGTGAACTGATTTTTTTAAATGTAGGGAGCCTGTAGCCAACTATCTTACCTTTGCCCTATTTCTGATCTAAATCATGCTCCTGTTCCTATCTGCAGTGGAAAAAAGATAGCATTCATTCCAGTTGTAACAAGAAAGTTCTGTTTCTCTAAGCCTATCATCTATCATACTGGGCTCCAATTGTCCCACATGGCACTCTTCACGTTTTAAGGAGAGTAGGGGTATAGATTTTGTGTCTTTATTCTGTTTCTTGGAGATTGCCTGGACAAGTATCTGTAGGTTTTTTGGCAAGGTTTTCCAAAGGAACTTGCCAATGCCTTCTTTGTAAGGCTAAAAGAAAGTGACTGGCTAAGGTCACTTAGCTGGCTTTGTGCTTAAGGTGGGACTAGAACCTATGGTCTTGTGGTTTCTAGCCTGATGCCTTAACCTAGTGTTTCTCAACCTTGGCAACTATAAAATGTGTAGACTTCAACTCTCAGAATTTGGCATGGCATGGATGACTGGGGAATTCTGGGAACTGAAGTCCACACATCTTATAGTTACCAAAGGTGAGAAACACTGCCTTAATCACTACCCCAAACTAGCAGAGTGAAAATCAAAAGGACATGATCAAACAGAGATTAGGGACTATATTATCCTAGCAATTTCTAATTAAAAATCAACTGTTACATTTCAGTGGGATGAAGAAGAACCATTGTCAAAATCCAGTGTGTGTTTTGAAGCTAAACAACCGAAGTAAATAACTGGCTCCCACAGAATTATAATCATGCCTCATAAATGTAAATGTGAAATTTTATTATTTTTTTTTAATGTCTGTGTTTTAAGCTGGAGGTTTTAATCAATGTTCTTCAATCCTTTGAACATAATAAAAGAAAAGCAGGATCGATCAATCTACTTGCCTACCCTGGAAGGCATGTTATGAATTTTCCTTAGGGGCATGGCTCTGAAGGGTGATAAAATGTTCTTACATTCTGAAATTTGCAGCACTTAGAATTGATGAATACGTGACTGTGTTGATATATAAATATTAAAAATTGTTCTCTGGCATCCATGTTAGAAATGTTGCAATTAAATCTCAGTGGGAATGGATAAAGAAAAAGCCTTTATATCAAATGAACACAAAATTGAAGTATACCGTTTCTCTTCCATTGCTACATGACAACAGAAACAAATACGATAAATAAATTCAAATCTATTTCCTTCTGCTATAAAAGGAAATCATTTAAAATGGAAGCCATTACTTTAAATCATCAACTGCTTTCCTTAACCTGGTGCTTTCTAGATGTATTGGATGTCAGTTTAGCTGGCATTGCCATTGGCTGGAGTTGATGGTAGCAGGTTGCAATCTATACACATCTGTAAAGTGCCAAGTGAAGTGAAGTAGAGTAAATAATGGATAGCTGTGCATAGAGCCTAGGATGGCCTTGTTCCTTCATTCTATAAGACAGGCTAAGATTCTATTCTAATCTCTCTCTCTCTCTCTCTCTCTCTCTCTCTCTCTCTCTCTCTCTCTCTCTCTCTCTCACACACACACACACACACACACACACACACACAGAGAGAGAGAGAGAGAGAGAGAGAGAGAGAGAGAGAGAGAGAGAGAGAGAGAGAGAGAGAGAGAGAGAGAGAGAGAGAGAGAGAGAGACTTTAGTTTAGACTGTTGCAACTTGGTTTGCCTTAAAGTGGGAATTACCCCTTAAGGACTAAGGGGTTATCATTTACTGTTGAGACTTGGTCGTATATTCTTTAAGGAAATGATGACAGGCTGGGTGAGATGGAAAAAGGAGTGAATCACCCTCCTATGTATCAAGAATTTCACAATGGGCAAAACTCCCATCAACTGAGACAGTGTTTGGCCTTTTGACTTGGACACAGTTGAAAATTAGGACAGGCACAACTTCTACAGTATATCCCAAACATTCCTTGTGTTTATGGTCACTGATTAACTGGATGCTCTTGTTAGCATTCACTGGTGAAAAAAATGCTCTTGATATTCATAGGATCTACACCAGAATCTCTTTCATGTGTGGGATTTTTTTTTTTTTTTGCAAATGCAACTACCAGTTAGTAAACACATTACCATGAATGTGGTCTAGAATTAAAATGTGAGATAGAACATAGCCTTGGAGCTTAGGCAGAAATAGGTGATGTTAAGCTAAGTTTAGTGTAGGAGTAGTGGCTTCAGTTTGCTGTTGTATTTCCAAAGTCCATTCACTTCTGTGATTGTGCAGGTTTGGAGGGAGGCATGTTTAGAAACTGTGTACACTTCATTCATATACATTTATATTAGTTTCTGAATGTACTAATTTCTTGCCAGCCAATCTTGTATCCTAAAAACAATTGCGAACACAAATGCTTAATATCTTACTGGTAACTTTTTACAAACTAAAGTTTTGTGAATCTGGTTTTTCTGTTTCAAGGGATTATTCTCAGACAGGTGCTTCTGTGCAGTTGGACTTTGAAGCTCTCCACTTGAGTAAAACCAATACCACCGTTTAAAAACATCTTCCAGTAAGCAGCCCACAGAAACCACAGCCACCAAAAGATCCCTCTGAAAAATATACAATGGGGAAACTACAGACATAAAAATAGCAAAAAGAAGAAGAACACAACAAGTGGTAGTATGTTGTTGTGCATTTACTGAGAGAAGCATTCATTGTGCTGGTGGGATTTAATGGTTATTTGAATCTGTTCATTGAAATTGTGCAACAAATCTCTTCAGTAAGTTAGGCATGATTTGCTATAGGACCATGTAAGATTTGATTTGGTTCTGTGATTTTCAATTTGGTTCTGTGTTTTAGAAAAGTAGAAAGGTTTCAGAAGCTTGGAAGATGGTGAGTCTTGTGAGCCAAGGCAGTGAGCACTCACTGATCTGGAAAAGCAACAATTCTTAAATATTCTTATTCTCAATGTAAATGTGGGTTTATTTAGCCCAATAAGGAATAGAATAGAATAGAATAGAATAGAATAGAATAGAATAGAATAGAATAGAATAGAATAGAATAGAATAGAATTCTTTATTGGTCAAGTATGATTGGACACACAAGGAATTTGTCTCTGGTGCATAAGCTCTCAGTGTACATACAAACTACAAACATACAGTGTACATACAAACAAGCTCTCAGTGTACATTCTTTAACTGAAAGTGATTCTTCAATACTTTATGCAGAAATTAGGAGTATCGCTTAGGTTTTTTTATATATTATAGGAACAAAGTTAAAATTTAACTCCAGAAATTTCCAGCCAGCATGGCCCTTGGATATACTTTCTGGGAATCACAGGGGCTGAAGTTCAGCTAATCTAAAAGGCATCCAATTGGGGAAATTGGCAGCAGAATAATGTCTGATCTCTGCTCACATTATGACCTTTCCAGTAACATAGATCTGGAATTTTAAAAAAGTTAAAAAAAATCTGAGCAATATTTCTGGGATGTTGCATGATTTTAACAATGATGTGTGTTTCTAGATGTTTTCAGCCCTTGCAGTATCTTTGTGCAGTGATCCTGTCTTTTCCCAATGCCTCTCCTCTGAATTGAAAAAGGCAGATGATGAAATGAGAAAAATAGAAAGGTTATAATAGAAGACAAGGTCATCTTCCCATCTCTACCAATAGATTCTATGAAGCAGGGAGGATGTTTTCAGAATAATAGCCTTTACTGGATGCATCCTTTGTCACAAGTAAGCAGCAGGCTCTCCCTCATGCCTACTTGCTCCTACTCACAACCTAGATGTGAAGTTTGCAAAGTGCAGCTCATTAAAAACCTTAATTCACTTCTTGTTTTCCACTCTTCATTAAGAACTTAAGTATCTTCTAGTTGTCATCCAAATGTGGTGACTAGTTAGTACATTGATTCACCTTCTACAAATACTATTAGACCTTACCCAACATGAGATGCAATTTTACTGCTTTTTTTTTATAAATTTAAATTTTATTGAAAACAAAAATTAAAAACATTGAACATGGTAAATCAGATTTGACATACATCTCGATTCACTATTCACCATTAATTACTAGTGAGAAAAACCTATACAAGTAACATCACTCTAATCACAATCTTCACTTATCTCATTACAATAACTTCCATGCTTTTTCCCCCACCATCTGTAAAATTTGTTCCAACTTTGGTAAAAATCCGTTTCATCCTGATTTTTAAGTCTTCTAGTTAATCTATCTAATTCTGCGCAGTACATAATTTTATGAATTACCAGTTTTACTGCTTTTAACAGGAAGGGACTTCTACTGCATTTTCTTTTCTACAACAGGAACAATTCGGAGTATAAACTCCCAAAGTTTTGAAATGCTAACATTTGCAAAATGTGTCCCAAAGCGATCAGCTAAGCTGGATTTTACCCCATTCTTCTTAAAGAGTGTATGTTTCATTAGCTCACTTCCAATTAGCTGTCTTCTCATCAGAGTGCATGACATTCCCTGGGATGTCACTGTTTTACGTGTCTAAAATTGCCCTATGCAGTGACAACACATAATAACCATAAACATTTCATGTAATTCTGCTTGTCTCATCAAACAATGGGACAATGACTGGATTTCAGTAAATGTAGCTTGAAAGAAGATTGCTGGCAAGAGAAATATTATCTAATGTTCAGAGAAATGTGCAGTACAATCACAGAGTGTTATGTACCATAGAGCAGAAAGAAGAGGTGGTTAAGTTGCAGGACACAAAACCTGCGGCTGGAATTGGGAAGATGGTTTTTTGGTGTATGCGACTTAACACTGATGCATCAGCTAGCTAGAACTCCTAGCCCACCTGGTACTAGTGATACAGTCTCCTTCAAAAGCAGTGCACATATCTTTAAGGTTTTGCAGATCATCAAACCATCCATTTCCCAAATTTTTATAACACAGATGTAAATACACTTTCTGTACTTCAGATTTGTCTTTATTCTTTTAGATCTCTATTACAGGTAGACCTCACTTAATAGCCATAAATGACCCCAGGATTTCCATTGTATATTGTTGCAGTTGTTAATTATTTTTATGATGATCATAAATCAAGTCACTCTGGCCATTAAGCAAATCACATGGTCATTAGGGTACGATGTGGTCATTAAGAGAATTCATTCTCGACCTTGTGTAGCTATCTAAATACTCCATCTGTGGATAATACACTATATGGAGAACATCTCCACTAGACTAAGTAGCAGAACTCGGGGGAAAGTTAATAGTGCTTCCTAGAAAGAAGAGCCAACCGCCTGTCTTTCTGAAAACTTGTCCTGGTCATATTCCTGTTTAGAGCTATGGCGGTTCCCTATATGGAACTGCTGATGGGTAGGATTCTGCTTCATGCCATCAATTTCTAAGGAAGTAAGAAAGTGACAGCAACCACATGAGTACAAGCTGTACTACGGAATCTTAGTTTAGCTCTTCAGATTTGCAGATACATGCAAAATATTTTCATTACCTGTGGAGATCATAGTTACAAACATTACATGAAAAGTCCCTGCAAGCAAACTGAAGATAATAAGACAACTGCCTTAGGTGAAATTATTCTTTTTTGCTGATCTGGCATACCATCTTAAAAGGTGGGTTGCAGTTATTGGAGCTAGAGAGTTATGAAAATTATTACAAAAATATTATTAACCTGGAACAACAGTATTATACCCTGTGATATTCCAGCTATTTTTTTTAGCACAGATCACATATGGATATGTGAAAATGAACAGCCTTGCTTCCTGCAATAAATTCTACTTTGGAATGGCTACATTTTGATATGGAAGCTGGACTGCCTTTGTACAGATTTCCCAAAAAAATCAGTTACCAGCAAATCCAACTATTAAGTTCTCATTTTTAGACAGGATCAGTCTACCAGGCCAATGTTTCAGAGATTCCAATGGATCATCAAATATCTATGGATTTTGGCTGCTGTTATCTTCTCCAGGTGTGTCATTCCTCTATGTCTTATATTAAGTCTTTTATCAACCATGAAACCACTGACTTTCCAGCTTCAAATAGAACATTATTTTCTGACAGTGCTTCACATCTATTCAAGAGATTAATTGTTCACCCTATTTCTCAGTATGACAATCTGCACAATCTCAATAAAGTTTCTGTGGAAGAAGAGCTTTGTATAAGGCATGTCGGAAGGGCATGGTGTTATTTTTGGGCTAATTAAACCATTTAATTTCTTTTTTTAATTATCTGCAAGTTTATTTTCTAGGATAAAACAAAAATATTTATGAGACTGTGCATAGTTGTAAATGTATCCTAATGATATAGATGTCCATAAAAATGTAAAGGTGGATCTTAGTATAATATTATTGCAGTACCCATCCAGGTACAAATAGAGGTAAATCTGAGTAGGAGGTGGGGCAAATCAAAAGGAAAAAAAAAACCCCTGATGATCAGTGAATCATGAAATGTTGCCAAATATGAAAGCAACTGAGGTTACAGAAGGTGAAGGTCAGGAAGTGGTGGATAATCTTGCCAAAAGTGTTGCAGCAGCATAAATAAACTAAACCATTTTGTCCCGTTCAAGTTTAAAATAGATTTTATCACCAGTCAGCAGTGAAAAGCTGGCTTAATATTTTTGAGAACCACAAATCACACTCCACTTCCCCCTATCTATAAATTATATTCTGCAGAAAGGAGGTGCCATTCTCCCCATTTTGCTTTGCTCCCTGCCCAAACAGCCCTGCATAATTTTTATCCTTGGAGCTTTCTCCCACGTGCCTATCAGATAAGTTTTCTTATGGGAAATTATGGTGCTGCACCTGATCGTTTTCTTCCCTCCTTCCCTCTTTTTCTTATTTATCTGTCCATACCTCCAAGTTCAGAAGATATTCTTCTGCCAAGCACACCTGAAGCAAATGAACAAAATCCCCCAGCAGCTAAAAATGAGCGCACAAGAGTTAATTTATAGTACAGAAGACCAAACCCAAAGTAACCATGAAAGCATTTAAGGCAACACATCCCATGTCAAATAGTTTTGTTTCGAGCTTCAGCTTTAATTATAAGTTGCCATGTAAAATGATGACATAGTGTTATAATAGGCACATAGAATGCACTAATCTGATAGTATATCTTGGCGTTCAACAATAGGTGCAGTGAACCAGCCTAAGCTGTTCATTCTGGACATATCTGCAAACTCCACCTAGATACTTATCAGTCTCTTTAATTAAGTGGAGGGAAACATCTTGAGGACATACCCATAATACCAGACTTCCATGAGAGGAGAATCACTGTGAACCACCAGTAACCTCTTTTTACTACCAATAGTTGGGGTCAGTTTCTAGCATTACTTCTAAGCCCCAATTCTGGAGCCATCAGAGTGAGCTTCAGAGTGAAAGCAAAAGAGAACAAGGCCAGGAGATCTGTGAGTGAAGGCTGTAGAACAGTGGTTCTCAACCTTTTTAATGCCGCGACCCCAACCGGTCGTAAGTCGAGGACTAAACCGGTCGTAAGTCGAGGACTAAACCGGTCATAAGTCGAGGACTACCCAACCGGTCGTAAGTCGAGGACTTTCCCTGCCCGGGAGTGCTGCGCATGCGTGGTTCCGCCCCCTGCGCCGGCCAAGGCATAGCTGGCAAGCGGCAGAGATGGAGCAGGCCGACCACCAGCTGGCCCAGCCCAAGGGAGGTAAGGCACCCGCCAGAAAAGGGGAAAAAAATGGCGGACAAAAAAATGGCGGACAAAAAAAATGGCGGACAAAAAAAATGGCAGACAGCCTTGCTTGGCGACCCCCATGAAATGGTCGATCGACCCCAAATGGGGTCCCGGCCCACAGGTTGAGAACCACTGCTGTAGAATAAGCCTCTGTATTCCCTGTTCAGAATACCAGCAACTTCATTCCACTTCCCTGTTGCTGAATTTTTCACACATCCCCTTCACCTTTCTATGACCCTGGACAATGCTCAGTCTAGGCTAGGCTGTTTTGATGCACACCCCTTTGGGAATAATTGCTTGTAGTTGTGTCTGCAGTTCTGCACACCTCTTTGCCCAGCTGTTGGCATGCTGGCATCTTGCACAATCAGAATGCTAGAGTGAGCAAAGAACATGAAATAAGAATTACATCTTTAGAGCACCATTGAGACATTTAGGTCACTGAATCCAATTCTTCTGTAAGAATTCAGA
>NW_015386969.1:620253-632295 GCF_001527695.2 Protobothrops mucrosquamatus
CTTAGTTCTAGGTTGCTTCTCTCCTTGATCAGTTTCCACCCATTGCTTCTCGTCCTGCCTTCAGGCGCCTTGGAGAATAGCTTGACTCCCTCTTCTTTGTGGCAGCCCCTGAGATATTGGAACACTGCTATCATGTCCCCCCTCGTCCTTCTCTTCGTTAAACTAGACATACCCAGTTCCAGCAACCGTTCCTTATATGCTTTAGCCTCCAGTCCCCTAATCATCTTTGTTGCTCTTCTCTGTACTCTTTCTAGAGTCTCAGCATCTTTTTTACATCGTGGTGACCAAATATAGTCAACAATGTTCCTTTAGTTTGGATTACTTATGCCAACATTCTGAACGTTGTGGAATCCCCTTCCTATATGTCATACATGTGAGAACTGAATAATTATCTTGTTTCATTTTGGTTGATGGATGTGTATCTGTGCATGCACACACTAGTCTCATTAGAAGCAATCTTCTTGTCTGTTAAGTTACAATGATATCTTTAACAATCCTAAATCCTTGGGAAGGATCTAGTAGCCAAATATACCAAATCCAGTAAGAACTATTTGGTAGACTGTAAATAAAAATAATACTACTACTTCCCTCCCCCTTGCCTAAAGTGACATTTTAAAAAGATCTATATGTCTCCATAAGAGAAGCAATTCATACACAATTCACTTGTGACAAAACAGAGTTACCTAAAAAATAGTTACTGCCTGACATGGGACATATTCACAATTAACTAAGTCATCTATTGACAAACAGCTCTAATCCTATGCTCATTTTCATGAGAGTAAATCCCACTGAATGTTCTAAGATTTAGGGTCTGAATGATCCTAAATAAAATTATTCTGTAAGATGCAAATATGTAAATATCCATGCAAAATGCATAGGATCAATCTTATGCACATATACCTGTCAATAAGCTTTAAAACTGTGTTTTTCAAACTTGGCAATTTTAAGCATGTCGGCTGGGGACTTTTCTGGGAGCTGAAGTCCATACAACTTAAAGTTGCCAAGTTTGAAAAACAGTGCCTTAGAGAGTTTTGTGGTTTCTGTGTAAGTAAATAGGCTAAATATAGATTGCAAGATGTCAACACACACACACACACACACACACAATGTATCTGCTGCTTCAATCCACTTAGTTTCAAGATACTCTATCTTTCCCTACAAAAGGAACCCGATAAATGGTACAGTACAAATGATCTCTTCAGTTTAGAATTGTTAAGATAACTTCTCTACTACCACCATCACTGTTATTTAAAAAAAGAAAAGAAAAGAAAAGCTTAAAATCACTGTGACTCTAGAAAGAGTACAGAGAAGAGCAACAAAGATGATTAGGGGACTGGAGGCTAAAACATATAAGGAACGGTTGCTGGAATTGGGTATGTCTAGTAGTTTAACAAAGAGAAGGATGAGGGGAGACATGATAGCAGTGTTCCAATATCTCAGGGGCTGCCACAAGGAAGAGGGAATCAAGCTATTTTCCAAAGCGCCTGAAGGCAGGACAAGGAGCAACGGGTGGAAGCTAACCAAAGAGAGAAGCAACCTAGAACTAAGGAGAAACTTCCTGACAGTTAGAATAATTAACCAGTGGAACAATCTGCCTCCAGAAGCGGTGAATGCACCAACACTGGAAGTTTTTAAGAAGAAACTGGACAGCCATTTGTCCAAAATGGTATAGGGTTTCCTGCCTGAGCAGGGGGTTGGACTAGATGACCTCCAAGGTCCCTTCCAACTTTATTATTATTATTATTATTATTATTATTATTATTATTATTATTATTATTATTATTATGGGATAGAAATTTAGTACATAAATAAAAGCATAATAAGGATCCCAGTTGTACACTTGTAGGTTGGAAACCAAGAGATTTGTCCAACAAAGTTGCTTTCCTTTAAATGTGCAAGATCTCTATATTAATTTGCCCACTCAGAGCCTGTCTTATATCATGTTTTATTTTACTATGCCAATGTGTTCAGAAAAACACTTTTTTTCAGTGTTGGCATTCATACTCTGGAACAGTCTCCCTCTGGAACCTAAGTTGTCCTCCTTAGTGATAGTCTATGAAAGCTAGTAAAGGCCATGCTGTTACTTAAGACCCTTGAAGGAATTATTGTATGGATGTCCTGGATTGCCCAGTACAAGACAATGGAATGTGCAGATGTCCTAAAAAATATTGCTGGGATCTTTTTTGCATCCTTAAGAAGTTCCTTGATAATTTCCCCCAGGAATCACATATGTTGGTCTCAAATTTTGCTTTAGGTGAAATTTCATACAGGATTCCACTAGGTACAACAGTGTGAAATTGTAAGCTTCCTTGTATTGTGTTTACAATACTGTGTCAATCCAGGTAATGTGATCTCTAGATTGGGACAAGCAATCTCTGGTTGGATTTAAGTCCAAAACATCTGGAGGGCATCAGATTGGTGTAGAGCAATCAACAGCGACAAATAATATATTGTTTAAGAAAGCATCTTAGTAATACTTTAATTATTCAGTACATAAAAGGAGAGCACTGAGGACTTTTCAACTCAGACTGAAGGTAGGCAAGGTAAGATATAAAACAGATATAGGCAGTCGTGCAGAGCTGCAGGCAAACGTCGGCAGCAAATCAGGAGCTTGAAACAAGAAGTTCAGACAATTAGGATAAAAGGGCAAGATGATAAATACAAGGCAGCTTCTACTGTGGCTGGATATTATTACTCAAGGAAAGTGCTAAAGGGACAGAAAACCCTCTTTCTTCCCAGAAGAATTAATAGTTTTCTTTGATAAAGTCAGCCTACCAATTGGCAACATGGTAAATGGCCAACATCACAAGAAATTCTTCTGCCTCCTAAAAACTTGTGCTAGGGTGCTGAAATTTCATGGGCTTTCACCATGTTGCAGGACATCAGATCCAGTGTAGGAGATTGTGCAATGGTAGCTGCAGGTAGAATAAAATTCCAACCCTTCATACAGAAACATTTTTTCTCGGAAAACCTCAGTAACATTCTGTCCCCACATGGTCAGCATTCCTTATTATATATTGAGAAGCTGCAGGGCCACAGCTTACCCCATGGGGCAGCAATCAGCCATTTCTGACTATTGTCATCTTGAAGGTTTTAGACACAATTTTAGTATTTGCTTTTAGGGCCAAGGGGTCACAGGTAAGTGGTTTCAGAGATGATTTCAGTTCAGTGATCATTAATGCTACCCTCTCTGCTTTTTTCTCAATACCCTCCAGTTTTAATATACATCCACTGCCCCTTTAAATACATCCAGGTAGTCTATGAAGCAAGACCTTTTTAATTGTATGGTAGCATCTTATTACTGTGGGAGGTTAATGCTTATCAATGATAAATTGGAAAGACAGCATCAAAAAGATTAGTACATACAATAATTTATTCCTTTGTCATACAAATTCCTTGGCATAAATCTATATACTGTAAGAACCCACTCATTCAGTTTCTGAATTATAGGCTGTAATTTATTCAATTCAACACAAACCTTAGTGCACTATAAGAGGCCTAGTTTGAACATGCCAGAAAGTGCTTAACAGATCCCTGGATTTGCTTTATGGAAGAGTGGAGAGATGGCTGGTTGTATGGCATGTAATCTATTATTGAACCAAAACTTTTGCCCAGCTGTGCTAAAGCATAGATTTAATTTGGGAGCCTCCTCCAGAAAGTGAAACAACAGAGTATTGATATGTCAAAATTAATATTTACAACAATGCAGACTTGGAATAGGGAACTTGTTGTTCTCCAGATATGGCAGAACTACAGTTTTTACAATCCCTATGCTGGATATATGCTTGCCACATCTCTTTCAAGAGTCTTTAAAGCCTTTCTTGGAGATACTGATGATGACTAAAATTCAGACTGTTTGCATTAGGGCTGTGCAAATACCGGTAATTCAAAAGACTATTTACAAAATATGTTAGCATGAGTAAAGCAGTCCTTCGTGAAGAGTTGAAGCAGCTGTATCCTTTAGAAAGCTCATAAAGTTCTTCCATAGCTGCCTCTGTTGGTGATGCAGGCAACAAAAAACACATCTGCTGGGACTGCCCTTGAAATAGCCATGGCCAGCCTTTCAAAGCTGCAGCTGCTTAATGTTTTGGGTGGAACACTTTAGTCTTCCTAACATGCCTTGTAGCACTTCTTTGGAATACTTTGTGCCGTCCTAATTTTCATGCAATGTTCTACCACTAGGCCAAATCATTATCACCAGCTTGCTCATGTCTAAATTGCATTTCTTTTCAGTTAGTACAGCTAGGGCCATTGTAAATTAAGCTTCAGTGTTTTCCTAGTCTGATCACTTTGCTCATATACATGCCTTCAAAACCGCAATAGAAGCTATTGCAAAATATACTAACCATACTGTTGAGGGGAAAAAAAGGCCTTCAGAAATGATATGGTAGATTGAGGCTACTTTTCTTATATTAAACTCACTCAGGTAACTCTGCTATTTTAGCATATGCAGCTTTCAGATATAACCCCCTCTCTTCCCCTGATAGCTTTAGGGTTCACACAGCAAAAAGAAGGCAAAGAATCACTGACTGGAAACTGATGGTAGACCCCAACTAGAATATGGGTCTTGGCAGATGTCCAAAGACATTGAGCTCCATCTTCAGTCCACCTTCCTTCCTTCCTTCCTTCCTTCCTTCCTTCCTTCCTTCCTTCCTTCCTTCCTTCCTTCCTTCCTTCCTTCCTTCCTTCCTTTTTATGGCATGAAAGGGAAACTTTTGGGTTTCCAGGTATTATTGGGCTACAAACCCCATTATCCAACTTTACCATCTATTTTCACAAAGGTTGCCGTCCCCAAAGGTCCTGGAGGAGCAGAGAGGTATCTTAAGGCTTTTGCATGAGTTGGCCTAGCTAGGTTAAGAATCCCTCCAGCAAGCTCTGCTTAATGTTCCAAATGCATCAACAAGGTTACCAACATCTATGTGGGAACTTGAATTCAATCGTCAAGATTCAACAGATGAGAGTGCCCTCAGGTAGCAATTTTTTTGTAATCAGTTTTAGGAAACAAAAAGTCCTCTGTTTTATCTGTGAATCATTGGCACACATGGCGCTTCATTTTCCCATCTGAAACGAAAGGATTCCAAAGTGCTTTACAGGACTCTTTGAAATCCATATTTATGCATGTTCTTGGCTCAAGGACAGCCATCCAGGAATTCTAATCGAAGTTCCAGCCAAAAACACATCATCCCCTTGTGCTAACTTGTGGAATGAAGAGCAGTTTAGTATCATTCATGTTACTTATATTTAGCAATCACTTGCAGTACTAAATATAAATCTGGCTCAAAACGGAGAATGTCTGGCATGCAATGTTTCACAAAATAGAGGATAAAAACAAAAGAAAACAAAAATTTCCTAACACAGAGCGAGTTTTCTCGATGACTTTAAGATGTAAAACACAGCAATATTCACCCTTCATTTACCATTTGCTGTTTGACTGAAAATTATAAAACCACAAAAACTGTAATTCTCAGTTACCCCAGAAATGAAGGACAAATCTCACTCCAAATTAGAAACTTCACTCCAGATTAGTATCTCTCAGGCTAAAAGTAGATCCCACTTGAATCAATTCCTGTAGGATTCCTTGATGAATATCTCTTATTATGCGACTGCTTAGGAAAAAGAGGTGTGACAGAATTGGGCCCAGCTCAATGATATGACTAAGTTTACACATCTCGCTAAGCTTAAATATGCTTTGCTTTGAGTTTCAATCAGAATAGAGCTGGAAGGGACCTTGGAGGTCTTCTAGTCCAACACCCTGCTCAAACAGATAGGTGGCTGTCCAGTCTTTTCTTGAAACCCTCCAATGATAAAGCATCCACAACTTTTGAAGGCAAGCTGTTGCACTGGTTAATTGTACTCATTGTTAGGATGTTTCTCCTTAATTTCAGGTTGCTTCTTTGGCTTAGTGAGTCATGTGGATCCATCTATTACCATTTGTAAAATGTGATTCATAACTTAGCACAGACATGTCAAACACAAGGCCCAGGGGCCGGATGCGGCCCGTGAAGTAGTTTCATGTGGCCCGCAAAGCCATCCTGGAAACAGTGAGGGAAACGGCCCCCACTGCCTTGGCCCTGGCCCAGGCCGGCCGGGAGCCAATGTACAATTTTGTGGTGGCCATTCTATGTTGAAACACATTCAGTCTTAGCTCCACAAGGCCGTCTAGAAACAGCAAGGAACCAGCCCCTGCCGCGTTGGCCCCACCCCCTGGGTGCATGCTGGGGAGGTGTCACCCTTTGTGAGGAATGAAGAAATGGACCATGCCTTGGCGCTTGCCCCGGTCGCACCCCCTTCTGCCAGAGACCCTCAGATCTGTCCCACTCCTGCCCAGGCCCCCACAGGCACCCTTGACATGAACGATGTAGAGCTGGCCATGCCCAGCCAGTAGGCCACACCCACTCCATCCACACCCGCCCACTAGGCCGCACCCACCCTGGCCACACACACCCCACCCCCCCAAGGGCAACCACAATGCTGATGCGGCCCTCAATGAAATTGACTTTGACACCCCTGATTTAGCACTACATGTTAACCTAGTTAGCAAACCATCAGTAGCAAACTATGACTTAGGGTCATTATATTGCATATTTAAATTTAGCTAAAACATTTATCTATGATAGGGTATACACTGGGGCAATCAGCAAATATATGATTCATACCTCTGTATTTATTATATGCTGGGATTTCTACATTGTTGAGCAATAGCCCAGGGTGGATACAAATATTTAACCTATAGAATCTTGCATGAAATTTGTTTTAAAAAACCTAATCCCAAAGCCTTCATTTACTCATGTGGATTTTTCTCCCCAGTGGATTAGATCAATGAATGCAAGCTCCAGCCACAACTCAGTCATTATCTCTTGTGTGAGCATGTTTCAGTTTGTGCCTGTGATAACTGATGGTATCAACCTCTGATTCCCACTCTAGGCAACTCTATGTGAATTAGACAATTGGTCTAGATAAGCCAATAATGATCCAGCTTACAAACAACTTAAGCCATCCTTCCACAACAATGTTGATTGTTCATACCATGTTGATTGAAGAATTCTGGAGGTCTATACTTCCAACACATCTGGAAGATTCTAAGGCTATACTAAACAATACTGTATGGTGAATTGTAAAGTTTGGGTTTGTGTCAATGAGTTCTCTTTCATGTGTTACTGTCCCTTCAAATTTTAACTGGTGCATCTGCTTTTGTCTTCTCCTAAAAGTGCTTTATTCAAATAGAAAACAAGGGAGGTCTGAAACTTCTTTTTTTTTTTAAAAAAAACCCTTATGTTAACTGGTATTTTTAAATGCAAATCTGGAATAATCAATGCAACATAAATACAAAGCTATCACCTTTGTAAATATTATTTTTGTAAATGCAGAGATATTACCAGAATGGGGTAATCTTTTGTAATGTGACTTAGCACCTGTTGATTCTAATGGGATCAGCAAAACAAAAAGAACTATGCGTAGTTCTCCAAGTGTAAATTCTAAATCCCATTGAACTGAACTACCGTAGAGATTCACGAGAATGGGTGGAGGAATGCAAAATAGTCATAGAATGTTCTGATTCTGAAATGGACTGTTCTGAGTATTCCAGATGAGGCCCAACCTCCAAATGTTTTATTCCAAACTATTATGTTTTGCAGCTGGAATGCTCCATGATAAAACATTTAGTACATCTTAATTATGGGATTTTCCACTCACCATCACAACAGATTCCTGTAACATGGAATACTGCAGCCAATTTTGGTCACCATGTCACAAAAAAGATGTTGAGAGTTTGGAAAAAATTCAGAGAAGAGCAACTAAGATGATCAAAGGCCTGGAGACTAAAACATATGAAGAACGGCTGCAGGACTTGGGTTTGGCTAGTCTAAAGAAAAGAAGAAATAGGGGAGACATGATAGCAGTGTTCCAGTATTTGAGAGGCTGCCACAAAGAAGAGGGGGTGTGTGTCACATTATTCACCAAAGTACCAGAGGGCAGGACAAGAAACAATGGTTGGAAACTGATCAAAAAGAGAAGCAACCTGGAATTAAGGAGAAACTTCCTGACAGTGAGGACAATTAAGCAGTGGAACAGCTTGCCTCCAGAAATTGTGGACCCTACTTAAGGGCCTGCACAGACCACCTGCCTCTGTGATGAGACAAAGCTGGTGGGGGAGGGGGGATGTGACCCACGGTACTGGTATACCGCCACCCAACTTGTTCCGCAGCCTCATGGCAGTGGCATTGGGCAAATGTGTGAAGCGGCAAACGGCCGGTTTCAGCATGAAGTGGCCATTTGCCGCTGGCCGCGGCTGCTTGCTGCCTCGTGTGTCGCGCCCAATGCCACTGCCATGAGGCCTGTCAGATCCTCTCCCCTTCTGACCCACGTGATATTATACCAGTTCCTTACCACTGCCTGGCTTCTTCCACGGCCTCATGGTCGTGGCATTGGGCAGGAGGTGGCAAACGGCCGGTTTTGGCACGACATGGCCGTTTGCTGCCTCGTGCATTGTGCCCAATGCCTCTGCCAGGCCTACCATATGTTAACACTAACCCCCACTGCCCCCCAACCCTAACGGGAGATGGGAAGCCCTGGGGGGGGGAAATGGAAAAACATGGGTGGGGAAAAATGGTTTTTCCCATTTGTTTTCAAACTGGTTTTTTTTTCATGAGAAGTTGCAATTGATTGACCTTTCCCCCCTCCCCCAAAAAACTTCTTTTGTTTCCCTGCATGCAGCGGCGGCAGATCACAAAGGAGAAATGGCATGAGGCCGGGAGTCAGGTAAGGAAAGAAATGCAATTCCTGGGGGGAGCGAGGGCATCTGGGTGGTGTGCCAAGCTCTCCGGCTCCATGGGGAAGGGGTAGCTAGCATGGGTGCTGATGGCAAGACGTCTGCCCACTTCACCACCCTCCCTCCCTGAGCCTCTGGTGCTCCACCTGCTGCTTTGGTGGCTCTGTAGGCAGAGCTGCAAAGTTCTCTTCTCTGACAGAGAAGAGAATGGGCAGGTGAGGGGGAAAACTGTCCCACTTGTTCTGCGGCAGCTTTTGGCTGAGTCACGTTGTGCTTGCCAATGGCCTGCCCGCCCGCTTCCCCACCCACCCTCCCTGAGCCTCCGACACTCCACCTGCCACTTTGGTCAGCCTGGCAGGCCCCACTTGGCACCCTTCCCATCGCTGCCCAGCACAGCCGCCCCAGGGCTACAGGGGCTGGCCTGGCACGGAAAGGGTACACATCTGCCCTCCCGCCCACCCCAGTACTGTACCTGGTCCACCACCATGCTGTACTAGAAGACCTCCAAGGTCCCTTCCAGCTCTGTTCTATTCTAACCATATTGTGGTTAACCTTGTTCAAAGATACCTCATTTGCAAGATCTTCTGAAAGCTTGGGGGCATCTGCTAATAAGATGTGAAAGTTCAGTAAAAATGTGAGATGAGTATATGAGTCAAATAAAAGAAGTTACATTATATGGTCTGTTATGTCGTCTATTATCAAATTCATCCACTGTTTATTTTAAATAGGTCAGAATTATACATGTTCAAAACTCTGGATGACCACTAAGTAACACAAAATAGACGCAGAATTGTTTAACTCTTTGTAGCCATGTACAATTCATCTGAATGTTTGCAACCCAGATGTGATAGAACTATGTTAGGGGACTTTCCAATATGGCTTTGGATCATTACTGCAGCCTATGATTCTATGCCATTGACATCAATGGGCAGCTGAGCCAACGTCTGATACTGCAGGAAACACAAGACGTACAGTTTCAGCTTGCAACACTGAAATTCTGAAGAACCTGGCTGTGAAACCTTTTCAACTGTCAACAACTTCTGGTTCCTGGGATTTTATTACCACCAACATTTCACTAGTTTTTGCCACCAGTGTTGTATTAAGAAAAGGAAAGGCTGTAACACCCAGTTGGCCAAAGCCCTTCTAGCAAGTACTGTAAATGTTTAGAAATTGCCCACTGGACAAATAAGAGCTTGTAGGGATCAGAGCACTGGTTGGGTGACTTGTTGTCCTCTGCAAACAGTCAGCTGGACCAAGCAATATGGGATTCACAGTGTTTCAGGGTTGACTTTGCACTGAGGCCTTTTGCAGGTTGATATTCAAATATTTTATAGGCTTTGAGAAGATGTAAGCAATGGAGAAATGAAAATGTCCATGGTGTCATCACCCTAGAAAGATAATTCCTGTCTTCAGTCAGTATAATTTTTAAATCTTCTGGAAAGCACTTTTAAAACCTTAAGTAATGATATATTCCTACATCACATAGCAACATCTTAATTATGGAATAAATAAACAATAAAAGAAAAAGCGAACCCCTGTTCAAAGCTGATGAAATTTGGGTGAAGTTTGGCAGAAAGGTTTGGTCGTGTCATTGTTGTGTTTTATCTAGGATGTCTCACTGAGTCCTAATCTTCAGCATCTAAACCACATGAATAATTTTTGAAGAAAGCCGGGATTTGGCAGGAAATTGCATGTCCTATCTTGTCTTGACAATATTAGCTAGCAAAATAATTGTGGTTGGTTCAGTTAAGGAGAGGGGGCAGGAAGCTAAAAACAGGTTTCTATAGAAAAGCTGTTTGTTTGTTCTTTACTGGAATTACACATTTAATTCTGATACAGATCTTTCTGATTACCTTGGTGTTTATATACTTATACATGGCCTATCTACACTTCAACTTACCAGAAGCCTGAAGCCAACACAAAGTACTTCTGCCAATCAACGGATCGTGGGAGCCTCTGAATGTTCTCCCAGGGAAAAGTTACCCAGAAATAGAAAAACAACCCATCGTGAGGAAATGATTTAGTTCTGCACCCCAGTTCTGCTAAGTTTTGAATTAGGAGATATAATAGCCATATACCGGTAATTACATTATTTTATAAAGTCCCTAACATTGTCTTGGCGCTGCACAAAACAGAAAGAAGCTTGGTATAATCCAATGGATCTGAAATCTAGAGAAAAGGGACTGATGGAAAAAGGAGGAAATATGGATGTCTATTCTGAATAAAGTATTTGCCACAATGAAGTCAGTCATTGGACATAGCAGCATCACTGGTGTCCAAGAGCAAGGGACTTTAGTGAGATTTCAAGGATGTAATAGCAATGTGAAGGTGGAAGCAATGCTCAGAGAGGTGTGGGCTCCTTTTTGTTGGTTGCATTCAACAAAACCTAGTGAATCACCTACTTAAGATGCTTTATTCTAGATTCCTGCATATAGCAAGAGCATGGACATGATGAGTTTTAATGATAGAACTGGCAGCTCTTATATGAAGGTCAAAAGATGCACATCAGGATGCAAACAGATCCTTTATTTGCAATTGCTTAAATCAGTGGCCCCCAACCTTTTGGGCACCAGGGACTGGTTCTGTGGAGAGAGGTTTTTCTGGGGACCAGAGGGGGTGTGGTTTCGTGCACTGCCTGCATTCCATGGATGGGACTTCACTCGTTTGTGCGGACCCGCTGCTGGCATGCCGCAGACCATGGACTGGGGGTTGGGGACCCCTGCCTTAAATCACTTCCAGTCTTCTTCCAGGATTGCATTGTTTCCACACAGTCCCAGGAAAAGAGATTTTTGCCTCTTTCCAACTCTAGGACTCTTGGCTTCAAAGTCATTTTTTTTTTCTTTTAAGAAAAGTGCATCTCAGAGCAATGCAATCTCAACCTTGGAAATACTTCAAAGGGGACTGGAGAGGAGGGTCAAAAGAACTGGGAAGAGCCTAAATTTGTCCAAGCCCAAAGCAGGAGAAACATTTTTGTTGTTAGTTGCGAAGTCGTGTCCAACCCATTGCGACCCCATGGACAACGTTCCTCCAGGCCTTCCAGTCCTCTACCATCTTCTGGAGTCCATTTAAGCTCATGCCTACTGCTTCAGTGACTGGAAGGGTCAACATAATTTCCTCGAGGAAACATTAAAGCAACCAAAACCAAACAGACAGATATCCCTTTACCTTTGATTCCACTTGATTGAGAGCCTGCAAATTTGAATTTATAATAATAATAATAATAATAATAATAATAATAATAATAATAATAATAATAATAATAATAATAATAATAA
>NW_015386969.1:632395-661772 GCF_001527695.2 Protobothrops mucrosquamatus
TAATAATAATAATAATAATAATAATAATAATAATAATAATAATAATAATAATAATAATAATAATAATAATAATAATAATAATAATAATAATAAAGTTGGAAGGGACCTTGGAGGTCATCAAGTCCAACCCCCTGCTCAGGCAGGTAACCCTATACCATTTCGGACAAATGGCTGTCCAGTTTCTTCTTAAAAACTTCCAATTTAGCAGAATTCATTTAACACCAGACCATGTAAGCATTGCTAGAGTTGGGAGAGGGCCATAAAACAACCCAGTGAAGACTGCCCATGCTCAGAAAATGTTGTGTGGCTGCACATGCTTGAGTGCATGGGTGCATGCGAGGAATAAGAAATAAGGGGAAAAGGAAAATGAGTGGTATCAACTAGCAGGCTGAACATCTGAACAGAATCACCGCATTTAGCTGAAGATTTAACTCTGTAGATAATGCAGGCAGATTGGTTTCTGAGAGAGACAGTGCTGGGAGAGGAGGAACCAAATGACAATTTGTCCCAGCCAAGGCAAAAGAATACCGTAAGTCTTAGGCTTTCACGTAGTCCTTAGTTTCAGACAGGTGAAATGTTTCCTCTCCAGACTTTAAAGTGGTACAGTCCACTTCCTACCTCATCACTTTATTTCCTTATCTTGTTGTGCTCAGGTACTTACAGCCCACATTTTTCTGGATGCATAAATTGTGCATTCCTCTGGATGTGGAAAACATGGCTTATGCCAAGTCCTGCTGCTTCAGAAGCTGTAGGGCAGGCTGACCCAGTCAGTAATCATTAACTGTTTCTGTCAACAGAAAAGACGCTGAATACTTAGAAAAAGCCAAGTGTGTTGGGGAAATAGTTGGTCATTTACTCTACGTTACTGTACCTTGCTCTAGGAGTGTGGAGAGGCTAGGCAGTGTCATCACAATAAGGTGACAAACAAGTGTATTATTTTCATCACCATGATTAACATTTAGGAAAAGCAAAACTGTTTCCAGTCTGTTCGTCTGTAAAATATGCATTGTATGTTCCACTATGAATTGTTGTGCTAGAACTGTGGAAACCAAACGTAACTTCACCTTGGATGCACAGATGCTTTTGACCCACATATTATCTATTTATTTTTTTAATATTTCTGACAGACATTGGACAGAGTACAAAAGGTTAAAACCAAAAATATAAAAACTCAGTTTTCAGGTACAAACCCAGGGGTCTGCAAACCTAAGTAAGAAAAATTCAATCATTTTTGTCCACAAGAGAGAAGTCACATCAATCAATGTCTCAGTCCACTGCCTCTCTTTATTCTTCCCTCATCCATAGTAACCCACTCCAATTATCAGCAATCGGTATTTTCACTAACTGATGCTGGTTGAGCCAAACAAGTTGAATATACCAGAGAGAAAAGAGACAGAAAGCAAAAGGGAATGGCAGGTAGCTGTGATAGTATCTTCAGAGTAATAAACTGTTTTCTGGTTTCCAGAAAGGTAGCTGTGTTAGCCTTTTGCAGCAACAAGAGTCTTACAGCATGTGAAGTAGCTGATATATTTATTTTCACATACACTTTCATGGATCAAGTGGATTGTGACATGTACAAGTTTAAAAGGTGAAGTTTCTTTTGAATTGTGCTGATCTTCTGGTTGACTTTAGCAATACACCCAAGTGTTGTTGTTGTTGTTGTTGTTGTTGTTGTTGTTGTTGTTGTTGATGTTGTTGTTGTTGTTGTTGTTGTTGTTGTTGTTCTTCTTCTTCTTCTTCTTCTTCTTCTTCTTCTTCTTCTTCTTCTTCTTCTTCTTCTTCTTCTTCTTCTTCTTCTTCTTCACCACCACTACCACCACCATCATCATCATCACCACCACCACCACCACAACAACAACAAGTGATTTCTATTTCTGTTTTTTCCTCTCTCCCACTCTAAATCTCCCAGTCAGCCTACAGATCTGGCATTTAAATGCTAATTAGATCTACACTTGATTAGCTTATTCACATCGATCAAAACTTAAATATAGTGTGTATGTGTGTGTGTTTGTGTGAGTGATGCCACAAACTAGGTTTATATATTTATAACCAAACTAGGTATATATATTTATAACCTATAAATATATACTAACACTGAACAGTTCCAGAAAAACAGACCTCATTCCAAGATTTGTTTTAGTGTAGTTTTTATTTGTTCAGTCCCATTTTTCTTCTCTACATTCACTGAACTGTGTATCAAATATTGACACACTAAACACCACCTTCTTATATCCTCTGAATGGAGGACACCAAATACAACTGCAAATATCTGAAGAATATTCAGCCAATAGTCAAACTTAAAAGAATGGTAAAAACAGTGGTTAAAAACAACAACAGAGGAATATGTAGGTATTGAAATTCATTGCAATTTCATTTATTTCAGTCCATTCAAATCTAAGAGTAGATATGGCCAACTTATACACTACTTTTTAGCCATTTAATTTTGATAGATGTTTAAGAACTCATGATGGTTGGGTGATTGTTCCATCAACACTGGAGAGATAAATGCCCATTTCTTTTTGTTTCACTCTAAGTCATGGTCAGATAAGTTTTTAAACTATTCCACAAACTCTCAAATCCTATTTGTTCAGGGATGAAGGAGGTGACAGAACAAAATAAATGTATGCACAAAAGATAACCATCAAAACACTTTCCATTTTGGGGAAATTAAAATTAAAATATTCCTGTCTACTGCCTTGGAAATCAGAAATAACAGTAGCTACTTATGCAAATGTAAGGATGTTAACTTAAATTATGCCCTACGTTAGTAGCAACGCTAGAGTGAAAGCCAACATAGTTTGGGAGGAGCCCCTTGGGTTACGGGTTAAGCAGGCCCTCTTCCTCTTTCACAAGAACACCAAGGAAAAAAGAAGAAAGTTTCATGCAGTGCTGTGGTTTTGCTGATAGGGGATGGTTAGAAGAGTCCACGGAAGCTGCACAGCAGCCATTGTTGCAAAACAGGAGGAGGTTATATTTTGTTTTTTTCAAATTGTGCTGCAGAATTGGCATTGTGCAATATAAGGTCAGCAGCTAGAATGGGCTTAATATTGACAGGACTGAAAGCAAGTGCAAAGGGGGCAGGTTGCCTTCTCTGAAGGAACAAAATTGTTAACACCCTAATGTACTTCCTCTGGGACCCCTCCTTATCTTATGCATTTCTTCCTAACTAACCAACTAACCAACATTTTACTGTTTTAACTAACAATGTGTCTCATAAGAAAAGAAAAAACAAAGTCCTTCCTGTTCATAATTCTGTCCTCCTGTAATGGTGAAACTGGAAGCATACAAATAGAAAGTAGCATATATCTCCTCTAGCATTGTTTGTCATCCAACACTTAACTATACTTGTTCGAGGGCAGACCCACTTTGATGATGATGATGATAAAACTTTAGTAAGGCCACATCTGGAACACTGCATCCAGTTTTGGTCACTACATTACAAAAAAGATGTTGAGACTTTGGGAAAAGTGCAGAGAAGAGCAACTAAGATGATTAAAGGCCTGGAGACTAAAACATCTGAAGAACGGTTGCAGGATTTGGGTATGGCTATTCTGGAGAAGAGAAGGGCTAGGGGTGACATGATAGCAGTATGATAGTATTTGACAGGTTGCAACAAAGAAGAGGGGGTCAACCTATTTTCACAAAACCCCAGAGGGCAAGACAAGAAACAATGGATGGAAACTAATCAAGGAGACATGCAACCTGGAATTAAGGAGAAACTACTTAACAATGAGAGCAATTAACCAGTGGAACAGCTTGCCTTTCGAGTTTGTGAGTGCTTCATCATTGGAGTTTTTAAGAAGAGACTGGACAGCCACTTGTCTGAAATAATATAGAGCAGGGGTGTCAAACTGCCAGCCCAAGGGCCGGATGCATCACAACGAAACCGCGCCCACCCCATTGTCGGCAATGGGGAAAAAGTTCCGATACGGCGCGTGACATCACGTGAGTTTGACATGTCTGATATAGAGTCTCCTGCTTGAGCAGGGGGTTGGACTTGAAGACCTCCAAGACCTCCTTCCAGCTCTATTTTGAATTTGAATTTGAATGTTACCTAGTAGGGTAATGAAATATATTCAGCCACAAAACCAGGGCTAGAGTAGTAACTGTAGTAATAATAGTAACTGTGAGAGGGATCTTGGAATCCTAGTGGACAATCACTTAAATATGAGCCAGCAGTGTGCTGCAGCTGTCAAAAAAGACAACACTGTGCTAGGTTGCATTAAGAGCGGGATAGAATCAAGATCACGTGAAGTGCTGCATCCAGTTTTGGTCACCACGATGTAAAAAAGATGTTGAGACTCTAGAAAGAGTGCAGAGAAGAGCAACAAAGATGATTAGGGGACTGGAGGCTAAAACGTATGAAGAACAGTTGTAGGAATTGGATATGTCTAGTTTAATGAAGAGAAGGATGAGGGGTGATAGCAGTGTTTCAATATCTCAGAGGTTGCCATAAAGAAAGGGAGTCAAGTTATTCTCCAAAGCACCTGAAGGCAGGACAAGGAGTAATGTATGGAAACTAATCAAAGAGAGAAGCAACCTTGAACTAAGAAGAAATTTCCTGACAGTTAGAACAATTAACCAGCAGAACAACCTGCCTCCAGAAGCTGTGAATGCTCCAACACTGGAAGATTTTAAGAAGAGATTGGACAACCATTTGTCTGAAATGGTATAGGGTTTCCTGCCTGAGCAGGGGATTGGACTAGAAGACCTCCAAGGCCCCTTCTAACCCTGTTGTTGTATTCTATTCACTCCAGGAATTCAATATGCCTTTGGATACCAGCAAATTTTTCAGGTTCCAGTAGAATCTTGTTCATGAACTTCATTTGGTTGGAAATTCATACCTTGCACACTCGTGGCCTACGGAGAAGAGTGGAAAAGATAGGATTTTGGCAGGTCTAGTTTCAGGGGAGTTTCAACATTGAAAGCCAAAAACAATCAGAGTATGGGAAATTGAAAAAGTTACAGTGGTCTGCTCTGTTGTTCCATCCCAAGAAACCACAATGTGTTCTTTTTAGATGGACAGCTCATTCTGAGCTTATTATAACCTCATATTAGTCAATAGGTAGCTTGGGGAATTTTGAACACGCCAAGTTCATCTACCTCAGGAGATAGATCAGTCTAAGAGAATCACTGTCCTAAACAGAATTTTAGTGAGTAGTGAAGGATGCTGTTGTGTTCCAGATAATTTTTTTTAATGCAAAGGGCTATATCTTCTAAAGCAAACTGTCTCCTTCTCCATCTCATTTTGCAAAAATCCACATTGCAGCATTAATCTAGAATTGTATGCAAGGGTATGTGTGACTCCAAAATCTGTAAATTGGCCCTGACTCCCCTTACCTGATTCTTTCTCCTTTACCTATTACTTGTCTTCTCATCTGCTGGAACAAGAAAAATTCCATTCTCACCTCCTTTTCTCTTCACTCCAAGCAGTAAGAATGCATTTCAGAGCAAAAAAAACAACAAAAAACATCCCAAGGATGATGATCAGGCCTTCACCAGTTTATCTCAAATTGCTTCCAGTAAAATCTACATTCAAGAGTCATGCTTCTCAGACAACTGGTTATTCAGGTTGTGCTACAGAACAAATGCATGCTAATGTTAACTGTTTGAAATTCAGGCAATAATAATCATCCCACCTTCATATGTCCAGTTTTTATTTTGTCTTGTTAAGACAGTGATACTTGGAAAGTAGGCCCTAATCCCTCACAATCTGCTGATTTCAGAATACAGTAAGTCTCTGTTCACTTCAGAGAAAAATGTCTAGGCTGTGTATGAATAGTCAGTGCTCCGATGTTGGTTCTTGCAGCCTTGGGCCAACCAACATATTCATTGTGCTCAGCTGATAAATTGATTGATAGTGTATGTGTGTGCATGGGGGGTGGTGGTAGGGATAGAGAGGAAGAGTTCTTACATGTAAAGATTCATCTTTCACATTATGAGAAATACGCTGAAGCTCTTGGCTCAAGTTGCTCCCTGTATCTCCCTCATATCTTTATGTAGCTAAAGATGGTCCATATATAATATAATAGTCGTAGATACCATGGGAGTTCTCCAATTAAACCCTGTTTTCATTGTCATTCAAACATTATTTTTCTCTGAGGACAAGATGGTGCAGAGAAAGCCAGTGCACCTAGAATTACATGGGGGAAGGCCGATGTTCCTCTGAATATAGGCAGCCAATACCACTTCTGCAATTCTAGAAGAGGCAGGACTTAATTAGAGAGTTCCTGGTCTGAATATATCACTGATATATTCAGATCTGAAGAGACATAAACTCCATTTTGTGGGGAAAGAAAGGAGAGGTGGTCATTGAAGGTATCATTTGATTCAAATGATTCCCCATCCTTTGAAGAAGTCTGGTAATTGGAGAGATAGTTCAAAAATAAATAAATACTGGTTAGATAAGGGGAAGAGATGTAGAGCTTGGCTAGGAATAAATAACTCACACTGGAGGAAGGGTTTGGCAGTGGATTTATCACCCTCTTTTTTCTGCTTCAGTAAGATTTGGTGGGAAAAGAAAGGACCAACTGCAACAAGAAACATTTAGGCTGTACACCAAGGAAATTCCAAGGGAATCCAAATTCTAGAAAACCTTAAGTTCAGCTGGTAACTAGCCAATCGATTATGAACTGAAAATACTCTACTCCAAACTTCCCAATTTAGAGTACAGTATCATTAATTTTAACTAGCTTGGTTCTCTGACTGCCTTTTGTAAAACACACCAGGAAGATGATGTCTGCACCACTGAGAAACAGCTGGAATTCCCACTATTTTTCATAGCAGGACAAGTTTGATCCACACTATGCAGATTCTGTCCCAGCCATGTGCTTGTCAATTCATTTTTCTGAGTTATAAGCCCTTAATGTCTGAGTCTTCCAATTATATTGGATGGATCGCCAAACATCTCTCTTACTTGCTTGAATGCAAACCTCTCTTACCTGGTAAACTGGAATCCTGTTTTATTACAATCCTAGATCATACAACAAGCAATAATTTATATTATAAAAGTAGGTTATTATTTTATGTAAAGTAAATCATATTCAGCATTAATTTAAAAATATGCTCCCCAATTTTTGTATGTTTAGATGAGAGATTTGAAAAAGTTACACCCCTCTTAGCTCAAATGTGAGGAGGCTCCTCCATATGATTTGGGATTGTGTCCTTAATCACCCTGACAGCTGTACTCAAGGTCCAAGCAAACCTAAGCGCACCTCCCCTTCCCAACTAAATGTCCAGAGGAGGGGAAGCAGAAGGAGAGAATCAGTTATGTTACCCATTCTATACCCCATCTGAAGTTTTGTACATTCTCTGAACAACTAGAGAATGCAAGCACAGCTCTCTACTGAATAACCTAGTAGAACAAGATCAGGATGTGCAGATAAAGTGATTTATCTATTTATCGATTTATGTCCTGCCTTTTATAATTTTTATAAATACCTAACACTCTTCCCTCCTCCTATTTTGCCCACAAAAGCAAATGAGATGGATTGGAATGAGTAAGGCTGATTGACCTAAAGTCACCCAGCCAGCTTAAGATGGGACTAGAACTCACAGTCTCCCAGTTTCTAGCCTGATGACTTAATCACTAGACCAACCTGGCTCTCGTCTATGGCCTATAGTTTGCATAAAGCTTTCAGTCTCTTTCTTAAGATTCTCAGAGCCTTCCTCCCCCAAGACTGCTTGGCTGAAAACTAGAGAAAAAGGTTACCAAGGGACATTGATAGCTACCAAAGGACTAAAAATATCAAAATGCATATAAGAATCACTTTTCAAAAAGGCAGACACCAGTGTGGGAGCCAATAACATCTTGACCTAGATTTTCAGAGTCTTCCTAAAGATCTGCAAGGTCAAAGCTATCTGAATCTTGTAAATTCAGCCCAAAGGAAGGAAAATCCATTTCTGCTATTTCTGATAAGCTTAGAGCTTGTCTATAAAGGAACATTATCCCCCTTCCCCCAGTTCATGCAACATAGAGAAAAAATGGGTTTATCTCCTCCAGTGATAGTATTTCAACACTGCCCTGTCCTTCATGTAGGCATGGTCTACAGCCACACAAAGATTGAACAGCCTGTTCTATATTAAGCCAACAGGCATCTATCAACATTAAAACAGAATTATGCTTTATCAGTTAAAAGTAATTGTGCCTTATCAGTTATGTAATTAAAGAATTAGGAGATGGGGGTTTGGTTGGAACCTCTTTCATTGTTATTGCCAGCAATTCAGTATTCTTGGTTTTGTTTTCAAAGGATGGGTTGCTTAAATGTGATTTGAATGACTTACCTTGTGTAAAGTAACAGAAAAAGGGTTGGAAATCATCCTTACCACATCACACAATAGTAAATATCTCTTGCCTCAAAATCAGATTGTTTCTCAGTCCATTCTTAATATTCTTCTTCCCACTTTCATATTCTTCCCATCCATCCATCCTTCCTTCCTTCAATTACTTCTGGGATATGACAGTCTGCTGTTTTTAATCACATAAACATCAAATATGGCTATTTATATTTATGGCTAAATGGATGGAGCATGATTCACAGAAGAATGGGGAAAGGTATTGATCACAAATATTTATAGGATATGCCTGGTAAGAGTGGAAAGAAATGGAAAAGGAAGGAAAGATAATCAAGAAAAACCAGGATGAATGGATATATCATAATGCAAGCTTCAGGAAGAAAAGTGAAAAGCCATTTGAGTAATGGAATGCTGCAAATCAAAAGTGACAATATCAGAGAAGAGAGGCAGTTAAAACTATGTCCTAAGAATTTCGAAGTGAGTTGGAGAAAATGTGGTTAGTAGGTGAAATTCAAAATTTTCACTACAGCATTGGGTTAAAAGCATGTGAGAAGTCTGCATGAACAAAGGGTCTGTTTTTCTTTTGTCATGCAGCTACCCCATCCTCATAAAATTGGCTCTGGGAGGTCTTCTAAAGCCTTCAAAACAGAGTTTAGGAGATCATGCTGGGGCTGCAGGATTAAGGAACAGAAATGATAGAAGTCACTTTACCAACAGAAAATATGTGCTGGATTTTACTCATTGACAAGAAAACAGGAACAAGACTTGATCAGGAGTCAGACATTTCAGGCCAGTTGGCAGGGCTGAGTAACAATAAGGGGAATCTTTCAGTAGTAATTGGGATCCCAGGCTGCCAGTGGAATCTACCACTATATTATCACTTCTTCTGCCCTCTCTTCAATGCAAAACTGCTTGGACTTACCATTTTATTCTATTGAGATGGTCCAGAGAAGCAATATGTTTGGAAGCACTGTGGAGAATTTATTTATTTATTTATTTATTTATTTATTAAATTTATATACCGCTCTATCTCCCTTGCGGGACTCAGGGCGGTGAACAGGCGATACTAAAAACCATGGTAATAAATAGTTTGTTTTAAAATCGAATTAAATAACGGGCCTGTTCTAAAAACACACCCGTAAAAAAACCCCCCACTGAAACATAATCAAGCTACGCCAGGCCGGCCGCACGGAATAGATGGGCCTTCAGGGCTCGGCAAAAAAGGCGCAGGTCCGCAACTGTACGTACGTAAGATGACATCTCCAAGCTATCTAGTGCTGGTCACAAATAAGTTCCAGTTAAATAAGAATACTACTAACCTGATGCTCGCTCTGTCAGAAGCAGCATTTAAGACAAGACTGAAAGATTCCAGAGTAGAAACGAGAACAATTGGAGGAAGCATTATGGAAATTAATGCAGAGAAATAAGAAAGAAAAAAATGATTGGTTTGAAGCCTGAGTATTATAGATACACCCAAATATTTTTCTCCTTTTCTACATAGTCTTTTCTATTTGGATGGTGACTATGCTTTGTGTACAGTGAAACAACTTAATGGACACATAGAAATCTGCAGTCTGTTTGCCAATTCAGACCATACATTTTATTAGTTTTAAGCTAGTTTTTCAAGCAGATTAGTTTTCCAACAAATATTTTTAAAAAATAAGACAAAGAAAAGTGAAAGTTTTAAAGCCCTTTCCTCTTTGCTAAGTTATAGTACTTTCCAGCTATCTTTGAATCTATTGAAAATGGTAACTGATCTGGAGTTTGCTGTCCAGTATTGCTTCTTAGGCAGGGTGACTAAAATTGGAAAATACATTGCAATAGCAAATTGACAGTACTGTATATATCCAGCATAGAAACTTAATGATATTCAAGGAAGAAGAGCTCCTTGGCATATAATACATAATATATCACAGCACAAAGCAAGTTTATACATGGAAATAAAATAGGAACCAATGTTTGATGCAAAATTCAAACATTTAAACTATGAGTTAAATTATGTTCAGGATACAAATGGAAGGGAAGGGGAGGATGTAATTTATTTATTTTTTTCACTTTTTAAAAAAAATCCAGTTGTAGCAGTATTTTGGGTATCATCTTACTTTTATGTTTTCTACTTTCTTTTCTTTTTTCTACTTTCTTTATACTTTAATATCTTAACAAAAAGCATACAGAAAAAAAATCTGATGTGGACCAGCTTTGGAAGTTCAGGAACATCTTCCACCATAATCTTTCACCAAAGGGAACAGACTGTTTTCTATAGTGGAATTGTTACCAGGCCTCCATCTCCTACATTCAATTTTAATATTTCCATTTTGCTCCTGCTTCCCTCAATAACATATCATGCTACAAAGGTTTGTGGAGGCTTTGGAACACAGGTTTGGACAGCAAATGTCACGCAAACCTTGTTTTCTGTCAAGTGAAAGATGGACGGATAGCACTTCAACTCAGCAATGGCAAAACGTCCTTTAATTTGCAGCTCATATTGTGGTTTTTCCCCCCCCTTGTTCCATGTGTTAGCACATCACACTTCCTTTGAGAACTATACAGAATCCAATGAGCCAATGATTTGCATCGGAAGAACGCTGTTTAGGAACAGATAACATAGAAGCAGAAGTGAAGCTAGAAAAAGGCATAATGTGTAGCAATCTACTGCTGTTCAACATTACATTAGCACTAATCTTGTTCATGTTTGTAAGGGGCCTTACTCTGAAGAAGTGCACGTGCTCCCTTGAAAACAGAAATGAGTACGCTACATTTTTTTAAAAAAACAAATAAATTCAAAGCTCATCTTTGTTTTCTCCTTCTGTATTCTTATGTCCTTGGAAGTGTTTGTTTAGAGACACTAGTGGCTCCAACTGGTTTGCAAAATTCAGCTATTGTGTCCTTGACTAGCCAATCTCATCTGAAAGTTCTTTCTCTTCCAACTGTCAGGAAAGGAAACCAGGCTTGCAGAGATCATGGAAAGAAAAAAGCAATACTTCTATATCGTTGAACAATCCATTAATATCAAATATTGAATGTGTCTTTATACAAGATGGCTACCAATGTGCCAACATTATTCAGTGCTGTATCTTTCAGCTGGAGCTGAACTTTGGAAACTTTAGCTCTGTTGGTAGCAGAATTATATATATATGTATGTATGTATATATATATGTATGTATGTATGTATGCATGCATGTACGTATGTGTATGTGTATATGTATATATAAATAGTAACTTCAAGAGAGAACTTGGAGTTCTAGTGGACAATCACTTAAATATGAGCCAGCAGTGTGCTGCAGCTGCCAAAAAAGCCAACACAGTCCTAGATTGCATTAACAGAGGGACAGAATGGAGATCACATAAAGTGTTAGTACTACTTTATAATGCCTTGGTAAAACTACACTTGGAATACTGCATTCAGTTTTGGTCACCAAGATATAAAAAAGATGTTGAGTGCAGAGAAGAGTGCAGAGAAGAGCAGGACTGGCAGCTAAAACATATGAAGAACAATTGTAGGAATTGGATATGTCTAGTTTAATGAAGAGAAAGACTAGAGGGGACATGATAGCAGTGTTGCAATATCTCAGGGGCTGCCACAAAGAAGAGGAAGTCAATCTATTCTCCAAAGCACCTGAAGACAGGACAAAAGAAGCAATGGATGGAAACTAATCAAGAAGAGAAGCAACCTAGAACTGCTGGCAAATTTCCTGACAGAACAATTAATCAATGGAACACCTTGCCTCCAGAAGTTGCGAATGCTCCAACACTGGAGGTTTTTAATAAGAGATTGGACAACCATTGTCTGGAATGGTATAAGGCTTCCAGTATGAGCACAGGATTGGACTAAAAGATCTCCAAGGTCCCTTCCAATTCTGTTATTCTGAATCTAGCTACTTCATAATCCCACATGCCTGTATATTGCATGTGTGGTTATGTCAATTTACAGCAATTAATAGGGCTGATAGCACACAGACCCAGTTTTGTAAATCCAGCCTTTCTGATCAGGAAAGCCAATTAAAATCATTAGTTATGTGGGATGAAGAAATATAAAAATATGAAACATGAAAACTGAAACTTGCACTGTGAAGTAATCAACTGTTCAGGTGAAATGGAAGTAGGTATGTCTAGTTTAATGAAGAGAAGGATGAGGGGGGACATGATAGCAGTGTTCCAATATCTCAGGGGCTGCCACAAAGAAGAGGGAGTCAAGCTATTTTCCAAAGCACCTGAAGGCAGGACAAGAAGCAACGGATGGAAACTAACCAAAGAGAGAAGCAACCTAGAACTAAGGAGAAACTTCCTGACAGTTAGAACAGTTAACCAGTGGAACAACCTGCCTCCAGAAGTGGTGAATGCTTCAACACTGGAAGTTTTTAAGAAGAAACTGGATGGCCATTTGTCCGAAATGGTATAGGGTTACCTGCTTGAGCAGGGGATTGGACTTGATGACCTCCAAGGTCCCTTCCAACTTTATTATTGTTGTTATTGTTGTTGTTGTTGTTGTTATTATTATTATTATTATTATTATTATTATTATTATTATTATTATTATTATTATTATTATTATATGGATTAACTGTAAAGTCACATGCTGGATGCATGTTCTCTTAGCCCAGTTTTATGAAAAAGGAGAAAGAGGAATGGAAAATGTTTCCTGCATTCTGCCACTTGCTGATGTGGGTGGCATCTGGATTAGAAGATATCTTCTGAACACCACAGATAGAGTTTCCAGATGACCAGAATGAAAAGAGAAACCCTCAAAATCTCTGTTTGTTATTAAACTGCTCTTAAAGTTGTTCCTGTAAATGAAGTGGTCTATATCATTATGATAAGCACTATTGTCTATTATTTCCATATTTCCAAATTATTATTCTTGGGGAGTATTAAAAGCACTACCTAAGTATACTCCTCTTACATGTGGCAAGTTGCTTTTCAGAATTGTTGCCTTAAACTTTGTAAGCAGCCAGAGTTCAAATAAAAAGGCCCAAACCTGTAAATTAGTTCCTTAAAAGTAAACTTTTTAAAAAGGTATACTTTAGTGATATCTTGTAAAAGTAAATATCATCTTTCAAAAGCCAACCACTTGAATTCTGAAAGCTGACTTTTACAGTACCACTGGCATTTGTTTTAGCTTTTTTATGAGTCTTTGAAGGAAGCAAATGTTGACTCAAGTCAAGAATTAAAACAGTTTTTTGATTAAAAGAATATATTCAGAGGAGAGATTTCAGTTTTGTAATTCCAGTGGTGGGATTCAGCCGGTTCGCACCACTTCGCCAGAGTCGGTAGCTAATTTTTTGTTGCCCAGGCCCAGAATGGACTTCCGGAAGCAGCATCCACCCAGGGGACCGGTAGTTCACATATTTGAATCCCACCAATGTGTAATTCACAACTGGGCATGCAGAAAGTATTCCAGCAAAAGGAACTTTCCTATTCTCAAAGAATAAATTTCTTCTCCCTGCAGAAAGTCATGCTAGCTGATTACCTATGTAGTTTGCTTTTTTAAGATAAGGGTGTTTTGAAAGAGCACATTCGTTCCCTTGGATTAAAAGTAAAAAGAAAGAAGAATCATATCTATTAACAGTACATAAAACAAGAAGAAAATATAGAACATAGAATAACAAGGGTTGGAAGGGATGTTGGAGGTCTTCAAACCTTATATCATTTTGGACAAATAGTTGTCCAATCTCTTCTTGAAAACCTCCAGTGATGAAGCACCCACAACTTCTGGAGGCGAGTCATTCCACTAATTAATTGTTGTCACTGTCAGGAAATTTCTCCTTAATTCTAGGTGGGATCTCTCTTTGACAGTCTTCTACCCATTACTCCTTGTCCTCCCATCAGGGGCTTTGGAGAGGAGATTGACCCCCCCTCTTCTCTATGACAGTCCCTCAATTACTAGAAGACTGATTTCAGGTCAGCCTTAGTCCTTTTCATTAGATTAGACATACCTAGTTCCAACAATCGTATGTATGATTACATCATGCTACATACCACATAATATTACATATATCATACTACACCATATTACATACAGCATGTGATTAGACTTGAAGGACGTTCCCTTTTTAAAAATGACCTTGTGTCATCACTCAAGGCAAGATTTTACATGCAGCTTTATCGATAATTGTAGCACCGAAGCAACGTCATAGATCAATGTTTCTTCCACCTTGGCAACTTTAAGATGAACAGTCTTCAACTTGCAGTCTTCCTTCAGCCAACTGGAAATTGAAGTCCAGACAAAATTGCCAAGGCTGAGATAGATAGATAGATAGATAGATAGATAGATAGATAGATAGATAGATAGATAGATAGATAGATAGATAGAGACAGACAGACAGACAGACAGACAGACAGACAGACAGACAGACAGACAGAGATAGATCAGTGGTGGCGAACCTATGGCACGGGTGCCAGAGGTGGCACTCAGAGCCCTCTCTGTGGGCACTCATGATGTTCCCCCAGCCCTGCCTCCCCCACGGCCCCCTCCTCACCAGCAGCCCCCCTGGAGGAGAGCCGCCCCTGAGCAACAGGGACAACACTCCGCCCTTGCACCCCATAGCGTGCAGATGATGCTGCGGGCTGTGGGCAGAGGGCATGGCTGCCATGGTGCTGCAGGGCTGCCTAGCGATCTGCTGCAGCAGGCCATGAAGGCGGTGCATGGCCCTGCAGGCAGGTGGGGCAGGGGGTGGGTGGGAGCGGAGCAGGCAGGGGGGGAGGCGGAGCTGGGGAGGGGTGGTGGTTTTTGGGCACCCGATCTCTAAAAGGTTCGCCATCACTGAGATAGATGATAGCCTCAGATTAGAGATCAGAGATTTTCTCATCATCTCACATCAGTTGATAATACAGTATATTTCTCATGAAAGTTTTAAGCTCAAGTTAAAACCGCATACACAAGTTGCAAATAAAAATGGAAGTAATCAATAATTTCAGGAAAGTATCCCTAATACTTTCAATGTCTTAGGCCTACAGCTAGAATGTAAGAGCTGTCTCTGTCTTGCTGTGGCTGAGAAGATGGCTATTTTAGCTCTAAACCAGGTCAGGAGGCATAAAAGGAAAGAGAGAGATGAGAAAAAAAAATAAATTGATAAAAGATGTTTCTAGGGAGGATGTGGCAACCTTATGAATATATAAACTTTGCTAATGGAAGTGAAATCAGATGGTCTAATTGCAAAATGTAAAAGTGGAACAAAAGGGCCGCAAATCTTATTTTTCTTATCGGAACCATTGTAAAGAACTCCTTCCCTTTCCAGAGATTACTCTACCCTTCAGTCCAGCCTCCACTCCCTTTATCAGATGCAAAAGAGAGGGCTCCATTTTCAACAGAGGTGAAGAAGAAGAAGACAATTCTGGTCTCTGTGATAAAAACAAAAAACAAAAAACCAACTCCACCCTCAAAGCAAATCCTCACAAGGGATGGAGTTGGAGGGGAAAGATTAAGCCTCGTAAAGCAGTTAGTTTTTAGTTATAAACAACAAGGAAGTTAGAACCTGGAAAGATTTTCAAAGAATTTAAAATATCTGGTATCAATTTTTGGTTCCAAGGGGAATGTCTCTGTAACTACTTGAGAAATAGAAGTTCCTAGCATCCCATAATGATTGCTGACCTGAGACTACTTGTATTAGCAAACTATCCCGTGACAGTTTTGCTTGTTGTGGTTGTACAGATCCTGCCCATGTGGTAAGAGCCATGCAAATGCAACAGATTGGGGGTACATCATCTATTGAAAAGCACATTCAATGATGCAGCCAATGCGATAGTCATATATTCTTGTATTTATTTGGAATAATGTCATCATATATAGGTATACACGGCGGGGGGGGGCAAGGAACATCACATGCATGATGACATCACACAACATGAATTATGAATGTGCATCAGTTTTTAAAAATGCATATTTTGAAAGAGACTTTAGACAAAAGGCTGGCTTCTTTCGACATATGGTTGCTATTTGAATTTAAAAAAAAAAAAATACTTCAAAACTGCTTCAGATCCTGAACCTTCAAAGAAAAGTAGTTGCAAATGCACAAATGCCATTATCTCACCTGCAAGAAAAACACAAAAATTGTGAGACTTTGGCAATGAAATAGAGCCAATTTTAAGTCGAGGTTTCTCAGGGAAAGGTTAATCCTGGGGCTTTTTCCTCTCTTTCCTCCATCTCTGATGTGTTGGTCTATAGCTTTAGTTGTTCCCATCTAGCATCCCTATGCTGACAAGGGTTGCTGGGAATTGCAGTCCAACCCAACTGGAAAGTTCCAGAATGAGAAAAGCCAGTACTAAAGTGTCACTCAGTTTAAAAGTATCCCTGAATTGTGGCACGATTCCACTATCAGAAATGAGTGCCAATGTGGAGAACAGACATTGATTTTTCAGTTCTCATATACTAGGGCTTCCAGATCTCAGCTGCAACAATCCGGATAAATGCTAGATGACAAAAGAAACTCTAATTCTTTGCCATTGTTTAGTGGTTCTACAGATGTTTGCAGCCAAGTTCTGAGAGGCCTCCTTTACACAAAAACTCTTGTTTTGTCCTAAATTGGGCCCCTCTGTGTGCGTTTTTAACCCCCACTCTCTTTCTCTTGTTCTATGTGTGGGAGTTGATGGCATCAGTTTTATGAAATCTCAGTACATGCCAAGAACAGCTGGAGAAGTTTAAACAAGTTCTGGGTGAGGTGAGTTTCATGGGCTGGGCAAGGACTGAAATTAGCAGAGCTACCATGGCTAGCTGCCATCCCAGGATATCAAATATGGCATGTGGAACCTCTCTGCTTGATGGCAGGTTCCCTGTGCAAAAACAAAAAGCAAATACATCCATCCCCAACTGCATATCCTCTACCACTGCATAGGTAAACAGATTTGCATTGCCTGTTCCATGTACTGTATCTTTAGTGATGGTTCCATTAATTACTATTTTTCAAAAGACTGTGTAGGCTTAAAGGCATGATTGAGTCAAAATTAGGGAAAGTTGGGCCAAGAAAATGAACGAATAGATTCCATTAATTTTTTTCCTTCCACACCTAATTCTTCTGAACACCTAATTCTCACAATATCTAATGTCTATGTATGTACTATGGCTGTAATATTATCACTTATCCTTCATATTAGATTTTTTACTCCCCCCCTTATTGGGAGGAGGATGATGATGATTCTGTTGCTTTGCATGTACACCAAGAACTTCTGCACCAGAGACAAATATCTTATGTGTCTAATCACATTTAGCCAAATAAAGTGTTCTGTTCTGTTCTTTCTGCTCTGCTCTACTTTATTCTGATCTTTCCCATTGTGTCCTTATCTGAAGACTTGCAAAGAGAACTGTCTGAATTTCCCCTCCAAATTTCTCTCCTTCCACTGTAGGCTGCTTCCAAGTTCTTTACATAGCAGATCCTTGATATCCTGATAAAATTAACAGTGGCCCAGCAATCTTGTAAAACACAGTGTGAATATGTTATGGAGTCTTGTTAAATAATGTTTATCTGAGAAATAGGACACTTCTTTCATTTCCCACAATGTAATGCTGCATATCTGCATCATGGGAAATAAAATCACAGACTTCCACTGTAGGCCAAATGAATTGCATGAAGTTCTAGCTATGCTCTTTGGAAAGATAAGAAGGGCCCTGGATATAAGCTCTTGAGGAGGAAAGTGAGCCGAAAATCAGGACCACTGTACTATCATTATCATCATTTTAGCCATTGTCCATCCACTGCAGGATGAAGGCCTTTTCCGCGTGTTTCCAACCAATATGGTCCTGAGCTTTCTTTTGCCGACTGAGCCCGCAATACTTGCTGTTGTTGTTGATCAATCTTGTTTTAGGTCTCTTTTGTGGATGTTTTTTATCAAGTGGGATCCATTCTATGACTGCCTTGGTCCACCTGCCATCAGTTCTTGCTATGTGACCAGCCCATTTCCATTTCAATTCTTTTACTCTCTTGATGATATCGTATACTTTGGTTTGTTCTCTAATCCATGTACAGGTCTTTCTATCTTCTCTTGTAATGCCGAGCATGTATCTTTCCATGGCTCTTTGTACCACTCCTAGCTTTTGTATCGATTGTGAGGTTAGTGTTCATGTTTCACTGGCATATCTTAGAATAGGTAGTACACACTGATCGAAAACCTTTCTCTTCGGGCAAGGGGGAGGTTGTTCTTGAAAATTATGCTTAGCTTGCTGAATGCCTGCCAATCACATTTAACACGTCATTCAGTTTCCTTTATTGTATCACCTTCCAGTGAGATCCATTTGCCAAGGTATATGTGTGTGGTGTGTATGTGTGTGTGTATACATATATATGTATATATATTATACGTATATATGTATATATGGACGCCAGTCCATATATACATATATACGTATATATGGACTGGCTGTTTAAGCCCTGACGATGTCAGCAGGATGCTGACGAAAGCTTGGCGTTGGTATAGCGGTATTAAACTCTTAGAGTTTGATCATTTTACCCTGGTGTTCATTTTATTTATTTATTGGCATGGATGCACCCAGGGATCATGTTTTTAGTTTAATTATCAACGTATATATATTATATATATATATGTGTGTGTGTGTGTATGTGGTCTACTACGTCTAGTGTGTGTGTGTGTGTGTGTGTGTGTGTGTGTGTATAGTGGTCTACTATGTCTAGTTCTTCTCCAGATATAAAAAATGTACCTCTGTATTGTACCTCTATTTAAATTATAACAATTGTTTCTATATTTTCATTGATGCAGCCTCAAATATGATGCAGATTGGTGGCCTTTATTATGTTGATAGTTCTCACTTAGTGATCACAACTGGGACCAGCAACTCTGTTACTCAGCAGCATGGACATTAAGGAAAACATCACAAGAGCATGATGGGGTACAACCTCATTTCCACTAAGTGAGATATCACGTGACCATAACTTGCAATTTTACTGCCAGCCTTTCCATTGACTCTGCTTAATCATAAATGTGTAGTGTTTGCACAGTGCTTAAATGTCAGTCATGTGATGACACAGATGTGCAATGGTTATAAATGTGTAGATTGATTGTAAAATTACTTTTTCAATGGCATCATAGCAAATGGACATTAAACGAAGTCTACCTGAAAACAAGTTGCTTCTTGTTTTCAGCTGCTGTCAATTTCACTTAAAGTGATAAAACAACTTTTCCTTTTCACTATTATTCTTTGAGGCTTCCTTGGAGAACGTCAGAATAAGAAAGAATTGACTCGTTGTTGACACTGGTGCAACAAAGGGCGACTTAAGTTTGTCTCACTCATGGGTTGGAGACAAGATGAAAACAGTATAGGGAGATGAAAAAAGAAAGAATACAGTTTGCATTGTATTGAACTATAAAGGGAGATATGGCCTTAGTTAGATGTTATTGCTTTCTAAGCATTCTGCTATCCTAAAGAAAAACTCCCTTTTTTATGACCCTCTAAATCCTTTAATTTGAGGTAGAGTCAGGGAGGCTGGATAGAGTTGAGCATTTACTGGCTGGATGCCCTTCCTGATGCCTATGCGGAGTTCACAGCGGATATTTTTTCTTTGCACCCTAGGAAAGAAACATCTGCCACTATCTAGGATTGAACTCTCAACCTTCTGAATGGGAGGCAAGTGTCTTCCCTATTAGGCCATCCTCCTTTACTGTTCAATACAGTGTAAAAGAGCAGCTGTCCTTAACAGAAACGAGGTATTATACTTTTATAAGATCCATAAAGGAGAATATTTGTAGCTCAGGGTTGAAATGAGGGCTCCTTGTTGCTCTCTGAGCTTGGTTGTTTTCTTGCAGACGTTTCATTACTCAAGCTAGGTAACATTATCAGTGCAAGCAAGAAAACAACCAAGCTCAGAGACCACCAAAGACCACTCATTTTTCCAAGAAACAAATAAACTAGGATGAGAAAGCACAAGTGTTTGTTGCTGGAATTTCAGCGGTACTGTATGGTCAAAATACTTTACTCCTGTGTCTATGAGATTGCTTGCAGGCTTAAAGAACTGCACATTTGATCTCTCAGACTTTAACATAACATTCCTGTGACTGGGGCATATCTGCTACAGGATGAACCGTGCCTTTCTAATCCAGAAGAGCCTTTGTTTTCTACTGACCTTATATGACTATCTAGTTTAATGCCAAGCTGACAGCTAGTTCCTGAGCACTCTCTGAACTTGCTAGTCTACCATAAGGTCATCACCTAAAGGTCGACAGTTTACTGTTTGCTCTGTCTGTTAAATATTGTATAAAAGCAAAAAAATTATCTCCATTTAGAAAAGGTTTCTTGAGGACAAATGTGAACTATTGGAAATATAGTGAATATTCAGTTATTTTAATAGTAAACTCAAATGTGTCAACAGAACTCATCAAAGTTAGGGTTGTGCTAAGAAGGATGTATCGCCATGCTCAACAGAACTTTACAGAAACACAGCAAATGTATTGTTAATTTTATTTTATAAGACCTTGTTAGCAGAAGAAAGATGTTTCAGCAGGTTCCACTTGTTTCTTCTGATAACAAGCTCAAGTGGTTACATGCCAGAAGGGGAGACCAAACAGGTAGGATTGTGTCAGGGCTGGTTCCAAAAAAATAATTGTGGTATCAGTTCTTATTAAATTTCTCAGATAATCTAAGCATGCTCAAAAAGCAGGAATTCCAGACCTAGCCAAAAATAAAATTTTAGCTAGGTTACAGATAGAGAAAATACACGCTATCACAAAAGAAGAAAAAAATAATCTTCATTGACTCAAGTTTCATCACAGCAACTCTTCGACAGAAGAGTGAAGTGTAATCTATCTCCCTTACTTTCCTAAAATCCCCCTATTCCTCACTTTCCTATAATTTCCTTATTCCTTCCACTGTTTGCCTATGTCTTTTTCTGAGTTTTATTATGTAAAAGGTAGCACTTATCAGGAGGCCAGATTTAATCAACTTTTGCTGAGCACTCATATGGAGATTTCAGGATAAATGAGGAAACACACTATAGAGCAGGAGTAAGACACATGGCCATCTACCCTGGTGCCTTCTGGCCTCCTTACTACATTTGCCTTTAATTAAGAATGTTAATTAACACACAGCATCTTCATTTACGGATGTCAGTCCCTGAGGCTTTCTCTGAAAGTAAAATGATGGGTGGTTGCTCTCCAGTGCTTTGTTTGGAAGCATGCCTAACAGTCATGAAAAGTTGGGGTGCAAGGGACATTCTTGGGTGAATAGAATGAATGAGAGGAACCAATGTGGATGTACAGAGTTTTGGATCTGAAGTATGTCTACAGAAAATATGGGTACAAGTGCTACCCTTGATGTGCCCTGTTAAAAACCCTGCATCTTTTCCCAGGCTTGTACAGGAGTCCCGTAATGCCAGGAAACTACATGCTTGAGTTAAGGAATGTCAATGGTGACCACATGCCTGTCCCAAAACACTTTAGTGGAGCCTTTTTTAAACTCCGATCCATGTGTTCTTGGGTTTGCACTGTCACTGAACATGGCCCAGGAAATAACTCAGCTTCTTTAAGGAGGCACTATCTGCCTTGAAATATTTTTTGGTCTTCAGAACGAAAGTGCTGCAGATCTCTAGGAACTCGTTTTAATAGGTTATACAGTATTATGAGAAAGACAAATGGATATTTTGTGACTGTGCTGGGCTGCCCAACTCCAGGGGACTCATCTGCTGACCCTTCCCCAGTGCTTCATCATTTTTGTTTGACTTTTTTGGTTTTGAGCACACATGCTTTCATGATTCAGATGCATCCACAACTCAAACAGATTGCCCAACCCTGCTATACAAAAACTTGGACAGAGACAAAGTAAGAAGTGGGAATGTGGAGGGAAAAGTCAGTGGTTGAGATGAATTAATCTATAGCAGGGGTGTCAAATTCGCAACGTCACATGATGTATCGCGACGTATCGTGACTTTTTTTCCCATTGCTGGCAATAGGATGGGCATGGTTTTGGCATGATGCATCCAGCCCGTGGTCCGGCAGTTTGACACCCCTGATATAGAAATAAATAAATAAATAAATAACTTTTTTAAAAAATAAAGAAACACCCTATCATTAAAGACAAGTTTATCCTCCTATTTCTTCTGGAGTAAAATGTCTTATGAAGGAAAGTGAGGACTAGTTGCAGTTAAATGAAGTCCATTATTATGTAAGCTCTTTGAGCCAGAAGCCTGTCACTTTCCCTTTAGTCTTATCATGTACTTGGATGTTTCTGCAGTAATGATGGTTGTGTAATACTTTGCTAGAGAAGAGAACCCCAATATGATAAATGCATTTCCAGAATGCACCAGCAGGCTAAAAGCCAGTTCTTGGCAGAGAGAGAACTGCAATCCTATGTCTCCTGGGAAATCACAACAGAGTAATAGAATAACAAAGTTGGAAGAGACCTTGGAGGTCTTCTAGTTTAACCCCTGTTCAAGCAGGGGACCCTAAACCATTTCAGACAAGGAGTTCTCCAGTCTCTTCTTAAAAGCTTCCATTGATGAAGCATCCACAATTTTTGAAGGCAAGTACTGACCGAAAATTTCTCCTTAATTCTAGATCACTTCTCTGCTTGTTTAGCTTCCATCCATTGTTTCTTGTTTTCCTTCTGGTACTTTGGAAAATAGGTTGAGTTATCTAATGACCTGAGTATGAATTATGGATTTATATAATAGATTATATAAATAAATTTTATATAATCTATTATATAAATCCATAATTCATACGGATATGTTCTGTCTCACCATTTCTCCCCATATGTTTTTTTTTGTGTGTGTGTGTGTGTGAATAGAAACCATAAGCATGTCGATGTAATGGTGAGAAGAAGGGATTTTGTCCTGCTTGGTCAATGGTCCTATAGTTCACTATTGTTGGACAATTGTTGAGCCCCCACCATTCTCTTCTTATTGCTCTTTATTTTTAAATCTGATCTTTACAGAACAGTCCTGCAGATGGAAATCACCTTTGTACAATGGACTGTTTTAAATATAATAAAGTGATTTTTGTGAAAGAGACATTATGTGCATCGATATGTGCCCCTTAGCGATCCTAAATATGTAATTGGTTGTGTTGTGTTTCATCTGAACTTTTCTACCATCTCATTCTGTTTGATGAAAGTAATTTCAGTTTTCTTGAATATTTTTCATTACCAGAGGATTATTGTATGAATGTCCACCCCTTCATTGTTCAATCTTTTCTCCAGAGTCATACATTTTCTTGGCTTTAAACATTCTTTTTCAATCTCTGTGGAAAACCCCAGGAGGTAATTTTCTCCCTCTTGACTGTCCCTAAGGTGGTTTTTCAAAAGGCAACTTGACTTTCTTTGTTTTTTCCTTAAAGATATTTCGTTTCTCATCAGTTCTGAAGAAGCTGCTTGAATGAGAAGTGAAATATCGTCATGGAAAAAAGAAAGAAAGTCCAGTTGCCTTTTGAATAAACACTTTTGAGACAACCATGACCTGGATGACTAAGAATCTCCATAGATGCTTCCACTTGGCTGGGTCAAATTTTTGCATCCGGGTAGCCACGGAGGAGTTAAAGTAATGGAAAGATATATAGTGACCTACCATCAAGAGAACTCCATCCATTACCTCTAACAATAAGTAGGACCAAAAACACCCAGAGAAATTCAAAGACATATTTAAACATCCTATGAATAAAACAGAGGAAGAAAATGTTTCCATTCATTAATTTGTTTGTTCATTTTGTTTTCATATTGACCAATCAATAGAGAATTGTGACACTTTGAAAACAATTGATAGAAACATTTTTAACAATTAAAATGTTTATGATAAGTATAAATAAAATTTTAAAAATACAAACTATATCATAATAACAGTAATGCTAAAAAAGAAATAACAAAATCTAATCAAATAATATCAAATCATTGCCAGCAACTTAAAGGGAAATCAACTAATGATGATGATAACAAATAAACAAAGGCCACACTTTTATAAAATTATACAGGAAATAACAGCATTGCATTTGTTATTGCTAAATATCAGAAAGGGCATCAATCTATCAGATCACTGCTGAAATGGCATCATTTGTGATGCATTGGATAAATATAGCTTTTTTGCCTATAATTCTTAAAATTCTTTCTGCCTGTACTTCTTGAAAAGTAGAAAAAAACAAGAAATACAAATATTTTAGCATGCTATATTAATGAAAGAGTAGTCCTATGGGCAAGTTCAATAAACCACTTTACTGTGAAACAGCCTCCCTTCTCTCTCTCTCCCCCTACCCCTGCAATTTCAAGACCAATTAATGACAATCGGCTTCACATTTCATTCTATAAGGAGGCAAGATTAAACTCCATGGCAAGCAAGCCCTATTTGCTGTAGCCATGGTTTGGACAAAACTCAGCAGCACTTTTTCATGCGGCTGCTGATAAAAAGAGGATCGCCAACATCTGATAACGGATATGGCACAAGAAGAAGAAGAATTGATTTTGAATGACTGCTGTCTTGTCAACTTTGCAAGTTGCTCTTTTCAATTATGATTTTATTCTTTGTAGTTTATTAGAGCCTTTCTGTTCTATTTCATTCTTGGTTTATGCTTTTGTAAATTTCTTTGAGCCTTTTACACCGATAGAGCTGTAGAAACAATTCCTTGGATAACCTGTCAACTGTCTTACAATGGGAGCCTTATAAACACATCCTTGTCTTCAAATGGGTAGATATTACAAAGAAAGATTAAGACACTGCAAGTTCCTTAATTAGCTTTTACAGGCAACAAATGATTGCACTGCACATTTTAACCGTCATGAGTATCACTTTAATATGAAAGATTAGTAGCTGCAATTCGGTCCAAAGACTGCAGAAGTTGGAATACGGGAATTTCCATTTTTAAAAGGAAAATATAATATCTTTAGACTGGTTTCAAAGTAGCTCAAATATTTTATGTTCACGTTCATCTAAAATCCACGTTTACTGAAAAACAGATCCCTTAAAAATAACTAAGAGTATATTTCTTCTCATTTGTGTGTGCAACTCTGCTGCTTTAAATGTGGAGTTGAAACTAGCCCTTGTTCTTGTATTTCTGGCACAATTGCACAATTCCTGAAACAGTCAAGGCTCCAGCATCCATACCGTAATAGATAAAAGAGAGAGGGAGGGGATGGGGGAGGGGAGGTATTAATCTTTTGGGGAGACAGTAATCTTTTCACTCACTTGGAAAGAACTGCAAAACAGCTAATGATGGAATATATTTAAAACAAATGTGAAAGCTATTATTAGATATATTTTAAAATATAGAGTGGCATCCAGGGCTGCAGCCAGAGCTTCATAATACTAGTAGATTTAAGTTGCAAAACAGGACTTAAGTTCCCCGTTTCTTCATCCAGTACCTTTGCCCCTTTCATTCCATACATGAAACTCCCCAGGGCAAATCTGGAATGGTAGCGAACAAAGTTGCAGAAGAAGCAGGCACCTATTCCACATTTGGTGTTCATTCATTTGACAGAATCAAAACTTCTATTCACACAACATGCTTAGCCTGGTTATGGACAGAACCCCTTTAAGTCTTTGCATAATTATGCTGAACGATAAACTAACCACATGACTTGGATGCATCCATCATAGTAAAGTATAGAGACACCAGTACAGTACTAAAACCAATCAAAACCTCTGGTCCTGCTGACCGGCCCAGATTGCATCCTGCAACATTATCCTGGGACACGTATATTTGCCTTCATTCGTGAATTAGAATTTAGAACATCGTGCAAATGCAACTGCTTGGTTTGTTACTGACCTGGTTAAGTTGTTTAATACAGATAAATTGTGAATATGCTTACTGCAATATAAATTGACCCATTTGTTAGAATGTCTATATAAATACATGCAAAAGTATCTGTTCTACAAATGGAAGGTCCTAAGGAACTGTGGAATGTACTGAGGTTCTTCTGGATCATCCTGATCTACCTGTTCTAGGGATCATCCTAAGTTCCCTAGAATTAAACCTTTTAGAACAGGACATGTGTTTTGATGTTCTGGATATGTTGCAGACATGAAATGGCACATATGCTTTGCCCATCAGGATCAAAGGTTATTTCAGTGTGACAGCTACACATTCTGCTAGCTGTTCTTCCTTAACATACTAGCCCTTCTTCTCAAATCACTGCAGTTCATCAGAACTCTAAGTTGGTGAGATGTGGTATACAGGGAACATAGATGAATAGCAGGCATGGAGACAGTGTATAGGGGAGCTTCAACAGCTTTGTCTTCTGTTCTGCTTAGACAAATCACCCAGAATCCTCTAAAGACCTTTGACCATAGAGCTTCACCAAAAAAGAGTTAGCATCTCCTCAAGAACCTGTTATTGGGAGGACTTCCATTTTAAAAGGTGAGTAGACACATCCACAGGGCCCAGTTTGTTAACTCTACAATAATAACTCTAGTTATTTGGAACCTCCAGGTACAAGTGAGCAACCTTGGAGGAGTGATTAGCAGGAATAAGCTCTTCTCAATAGAAGAAAGAGAGCTTTTCAATGCTTAAACTATTGGAGTCTCTACTTTAGGGGATTTCAGGCATAGCAGCCCACTGATATTCAAATGAGGGCATGAGAGGTCATCATGCAAATGACACAGTTATGAAGTGTCAACATGTCTGACAAAAATACTTATGTTCTATCATTTGAACCTGGTAATATTTTATCAGCTAAGACCCGTCCACTTAACCAGGCTTTCAATCCATGGACACTTTGTACAGACACTCTTATTTCTTGGCTCATCTCCCCTGTCCAGAAGCTGGTTCAGGGACATGGTATTTTATGTAGGACTTAATTTGCGTTTTGTGATTGTCCAAAAGACATATTTTGCTTTTATGATTTTAGTGATTTTCCTATCCTTATTGTGGCCATTTTGAACATTTCATGTATCCATAGCATAAATGTCTTCTGCAAATCCAGGGCATTTTCTGAAGTTGTCATAGATAAGATGCATTATTAATATATGTAAATATTTAATGATTAAGCATATTTATTTAGCCCCAAGTTCATCACATTGTAATATTGAAAAGATTAACATATTTAATTTTATTAATTAACTATTTGCAATTGTTTGAAATCTTTATTTTGAGTTTCTCTGTTATATGAATTTCTCTCTTAATTATGGTCAGCCTTCCTGAGTAATAAATATATTATTTTACAAAAAATAAATGAAAATGTGGGTAGGAGTTAAGCCAACAATGTCTTTTTGTCTCTTTTGGTATCCTCTTGTCTCTGGCTCTGGCTTTCTCTCTTTGCATCAGGCCAGGAAGGACTATTCTCAGCAGAGATCCAAACTGATTATTTGCAGAGGGTTTTTGAAAATTAGGCCAAAGGCTGCATGAAATTGGGCTGGAGTTAAGAGACAGCTGTTTTTGTTCAGGAATCAATGACTGCCCATCTGAGTGACCTTGCCTGATCTCAAAATCTAAGCAATGCTGGACTAAGACTAATTAGTATTTAGATGGGAGATGACCAACTAAGACATAGGCTATAAATTAAATTAAGAAGTCATGACGAAAAAGAAACAACAAAAGAAAAAAAAGACCCAAGGAAAATGACCATTTCCCTTTCCATGTGACAACCTGTTAGATTTTTAAAGACAACTGTTATTCTTTTATTTATCCATCCATCTGTCCGTCTGTCCATCCATCCATCCATCCATCCATCCATCCATCTATCTATCATCTAACTTATCTCTGCCTATCTAGTCTCTCTCTCCCTCTCTCTCCCTCCCCCCCCTCTTTCACACACACACACACACACACACACACACACACACACACACAACCATCTATTGCAGTTTGGAGACAGTGCTTGACTTTACATGACTCATAATATGTGGCTCCATAATAAATAATATCAAAACAACTGAATACAAAAAAACAAAGATAATTACAAAATAATCACAAGATGGCAATTCAACAACAAAGCAAACATTAAGCATCACTAACAAGGAAGTCCCATCTTGTAGTTTGCACTTTCCTAAGTCCTTCTTTTCCTTTCTGAAAATAGAGGTAACATTTGCTCTCTGGGACTTTCCCAGACCTTCAGGAGTTCTCAAAGATTACCAAGAGTGGACATTCTCAGTCATCCAGGTCATACTAGTTGTCTCAAAGGTGCTTTTTCAAAAGACTGTTTTTTCCAGGAGGAGGAGTGTTGTGTTCTTTTGTATTCCCCCCCCCTTAATCCCTATGCGCATCCTGATCACCCTAAGGGTGATTGCCCTTCTCCATCTGCATACAGTTTCATGCCCGTTGCTGGTTGGCTAACTAGCAACGGGGTCTTACCAGCCAATGGAATTGTGTGATTACAAGCCAGGGGAATCCCATAAAAGAGGGCTCCCCTGGCCCAGATACCAGTCCAGATTTACTTTATGCCTTGCCAATAAACCGAGAGCTGACTGTCACTCGACTCGTGTCTTACTGCCTGCGCGATCTAACACTGGCAATGAAGGTGGGATCCCAGTAAGACTGCACGACAAGGGCAACCTCGTGGCAAGCAACCTACTTCGAAGCAAGAGCTCCTCCACGCAGCCTTCCGAAGCAAGAAACTATCCGCGACTCCAAGATGGCTTCCACTTTGAAATTCTCGTCTTCCCTACTGGCATTCAACCCAGAAACAAACGACTGGGCCGCATACATGGGAAGATTCGAGCTACACCTGGCCGGGAATGGGCAACAAGGCATTCCTGGGGATCAGAAGAAGGCCTTATTCCTTGCGAACTGCGGAGACGAGGTCTACCACGTGGCCCGCTCCTTGGTCGCTCCAGCCAGCATTGAGGACACTCCTTGGGCAGATATCCAACGTCTGCTGGCTGGTCAGTACGGGATCTCCGAAGGGTTCCTAGTCGCAAGGAACTGCTTCTACAACCGACGACAACGGGCGGGCGAACCCATCAGAAAGTACCTCGGAGAGCTCCGATCGATCGCAGCCCGTTGCGAGTTCGTCGCCCTGGAAAATATGCAGCGGGATCGACTCGTCATGGGGATGAGGGACGAGCACGTGAAGAAGCGACTCATCGTGCGTCGAAGTCTCACCCTCAGCGAAACCCTAGACGAGGCCCTCGCCGCAGAAGAGTCCGAATCCACGGCCACCGAGATGAGACGGGGTGACATCCATCGCACCCATCACGAGCCAACCCCCGATCCGGAGGCCACCGAATCG
>NW_015386969.1:664386-694386 GCF_001527695.2 Protobothrops mucrosquamatus
GTTTCATGCCCGTTGCTGGTTGGCTAACTAGCAACGGGGTCTTACCAGCCAATGGAATTGTGTGATTACAAGCCAGGGGAATCCCATAAAAGGGGGCTCCCCTGGCCCAGATGCCAGTCCGGATTTACTTTATGCCTTGCCAATAAACCGAGAGCTGACTGTCACTCGACTCGTGTCTTACTGCCTGCGCGATCTAACAAGGAGGAGGAGGAGGAGGAGGAGATAATTAGGTTCTCTTCTTGCCTTATACTTAAATAGCCAAAGATGGTAGCTTCTCCTCCCAGTGGCAAAATCATCATCAGCTAGGACCACATTTTCCTTCTGAGAGAAGTCAGATGCAAAATAAGAATTGAGGGATTCTGACTTTCCACCATCACCATTACTAATTTCCCCTTTTCTCCTTACAATCTCTTTTGCCTTTTCTTTTGTTTCTAATATACACAAATTACAACCTCCCTTCATTGTTGTGATTGTTGCTGCTGTTGCTGTTTAGTATCTCTTGCAAGCTTTAGCCAATATAGTTTATTTTTTTAATTTGGATATGTGTCTCTCCTTCCATTTCCTACATATGCCTCTATCTATGACTGGCATTTTAGACAGCTCTGCATGTATCCAAATGGCCTTTTAAAAATTGTTCCATATTTTCTTCTTATAAGAATTGTTTGCCACTGTGATGTCATGATCTTGTTTAATAGGATTTTGCATCCTTCCTGGAGTTCTAACTTTAATAGTTAGAATTGCAAAAGAAACCATGATAAATGATCTCATAATTCTCACTAGCATATTGTATGCCTCTTTGAAATCTCTGCTGCCAACTCAAGCAACCTCTAATTATTTCTCATAATGGTATCACTTCTATTCCTCTTTTTTTTTACTCTTACCCAGGCACTTTTGCAAAAAATATCATAATCCAATTTCTTAAATTTCTATGCTAGTTTTTCTTTATTTACAGTACAACATGCACACTCTTTCTTATGGGCCTGTTCCTTTGAATACATTTTAGCCTTCCAGTGCTGAGGGTCAAACATGAGTATATCCTCACTTAACGATCATTCATTTAGCAGTCGTTCAAAGTTATGACAATGTTGAAAAAAGTGACTTACGACAAGCCTTGCACTTAAAACAATTGAGGAGTCCCCATGGTCACATGGTCACGATCCAGGTAATTGGCTTGTAACTACAATAGTTCTGCATTCACATGATCACCATTTGCAATTTTCCCAGTCAGCTTCTGCCAAATAAAGTCAGTAGGGAAACAAACAGGAAATTGTATGTCACAGTTACATGATGTCTTGTTTAATGACCATGTGGGATTTGCTTAACAAATGTAGCAAAAAAAAGTCATAGAAGTGGGTGAGGTCATGTGATGCTTCACTTAATGACTGCACCACTTAACAACAAATTTTCCAGTTCCTAATGTGGTTGTATATGAAGTTTTATCTCATATGAGAAGTCTTATCTTCCTGAGACTGGATCTTTAGTTCTCCCTGTTTATTTTCCATATTCTGTACATTGACAAAGAAGCATCTGAAGTTTTGAGTGGTATCACTATTGGTTTCCTGATGTTCTTTCTTCTGAATCTTCACCTGCTTCTTGTTTTTCCCCACTTTTTCTTATCCTAGTCCCTGGCTGCAACCAGGATATTCAGCGATGAGTTTTTCACATCTTCCCCTTTTGTTCTATTTAAAACCATCCTGAGGAAACTGGAGAGGCAGCCTCCAAACATTTCTTCCCCAGTCTTCTTAAAATGTTGCCCATCAATTCTCAGGAATAGGCCATTGCTGGTTTCTAAGATTCTATCTTCTTGTGCCTTGCGCCTTGCTCCACAGTGAGAAGGACTGATGAAAAAAACCACTAATGTTCCCAGTTCCTTTCTGTTCCTTCTCTAGAACTCATAGTCTCTGGAGAGTTTGTCAAGGTCTCTTCTAGCTGGGTCATCCATCACTACATGAATTTTTGAGAAAGAATAACTGTTGATGGATAGGAATAATCTTAATAGTCTCTGTCACATTCCAGATATAGCCAGTGGTGAGATTCAAATATGTGAACAACCGGTTCTCTGTGTGAATGCTGCTTCTGAAAGTCCATTCTGGGCCTGGGCAACAAAAAATTAGCTACCGGTTCTGCCAAATTGGTGCGAACTGGCTGAACCCCACCACTGGATATGGCCTTTGAGAAGAAATTATACATCTTTTCTTTCTCATCACATCTTCTGGGTCACTCTTTAGATGGAGAATCTGTAACCTTTTAAGCCCTATTAGCTTCCTGATCCTTTTTGAGTGCTTCCATGGGTTTGTCTCCTCTCAGAGAGAGTTTTCGTGTCCAAGAATCTGTCATAGTCAAGTGACTTTCATGCTTCTTTATTTTATTCTCCAGGAGCTAATAACTCTTGATGGACAAAATCAAGGTCTTTGTTGTTTTTCTCATGGATCCCGATTTTTAAATGAAATATGGAATAAATAGCCCATTATACAAAAAATATGATTATTTACAAGATTGCCTCCTGTAAATTAGGATATACAGTTCCTCATTCTTATATGTAAAATGAGATGTTAGATTAGATGCCATTTTTCTGGGTGGAAATTTTTTGGAATGTCAGGCTTTGGAAAAAAAATGGGCTATATTAATTTGACAAATAAATAAATATACAAGCATTCTTGTTATATTTTATGGTCCTCTCTAGAAGGAACAATTCATATGTGGGCAATAATCATTAATGGGATGCTGCACTACAATTATAAATCATTTTCAAATCTGTTTACTTGTCATAAATGCATTCCTCCAGAAACTTGGTGAACAAATCACAATTAGTTTATACAGCTTGAAATGTTTAGTGATGCTGTCCCCTGACAAGGGATTGTATTACGTTTTTTATGTCAATGAGACAACTAGAGAAGGGATTTTGTTTAGGCCACAATTTGAAATACAGTTTAAGATGCTCTGATTTGGACTCTGACTGGACAGAGTAGGTTAAAATGCCTGGAGCACAGTCTGGAATATGATCTGGGATGAGTTTGAGCTGGTGACTCCTAAGGAAGTGGACAGGACTCTCTGTGCTATCAATTTGGCCACCTGTACTGGACCCAGGGCCCTCCTGGAACATAAAGGCATCTAAGGATATCACCTGTGGGGGCTGGGGGTTCATGCTGTGGTATCAACCTTTCTGAGGGAGGGAATAGTACCTCCTGCCTTGTAAGAGATGGTGGTGCATCCTGTCCTCAAGAAGCTGCCCTTGGATCCAATGGTTTTGACAACTAGTGACCAGTCTCCAACCTTCTCTTTTTGAGTGAGGTTGTTGGGAGGGCAGTCAGTCTACAATTGATGAGAACCCTGTAGGAAAGAAATTATTTAGACCTATTTCAGTCAGTTTTCAGGCTGGGAATTAGTACTGACACAACCTGGGTTGTTCTTGTTGATGACCCGTTGTGGAGTAAGGATGGCACTGGTGGATTTATCCTTATGCTCTTTGATTTTCCAGTGGCTTTTGATGTGGTATGCGCCAGGTGTATGGGTTGGGTTTTGGACACATGATTTTATAATGGTTCTCTTCCTTTCTCCAGGGCCAGTTCCAGTGATAGCGTGGAGGGGGGCAAAGATCATTCCCTAGGTCTCTCCTATGTGTGGTGCTGCAGAGTTCTGCTCTCTCCCATCCTTTTCAGCCTCTACATAAAACTGCTGAATGAGGTAATTTGTCAGTTTTAGGTTCAATCCCATCAGTTTGCAGATGATACCCAATTGAATCTTTCTAGCCCAGGTCACCTAAGTGGACTGATGAGGTTCAGTCCCAGTGCTTGGAGGCTGTGTGGGATGGATGGGGGGGGGGAGGAATGGTCTCTGAACCAATCTTACAAAGATTGAGTGTTTGTGATTGTCTGAGCCACCCAGATCTGAGAATATTTCATCTTTGACCTTGGATGGGGTAGCACTTTAACGTTGATATGCAGCCTGGAGCTGTTCCGGTCTCACAGCTCCTGCTTGAGGCTAGGAACATGTTTGCACACTCCATCCAGTGCACCAATTGCACCTGTTCCTAGATCAAGAGGCCCTTCATGTCCTAGTCACCTTATGGCCTGACTACTGCAATATTCTCCACATGGGGCTAATGTTGAAAATCACCCAGAAGCTTTAGTTGGTCCATTGGCAGTATGGGCAATAAGACACATACCTCTGCTGTTATGGTTCCGGCTAATGAAACACTTCAAAGAACTTCCAGGCATTGATTTTCCTAAAAGTAATTTGTTAGAAAATGTCGGCACCGGCACAACGAAGTTGATGCTAAGATCTAAAATTCTCTTCCTCTGAGCAATTAATTTACCAGCATGTTCCCTCCCTAAATTTGCTGTCATATATCATGTACTCCTATCAGGTGGAAGGGCAGAGGTTCTCTTCCAGTCCGCAGTCCTATCTTTCTCCTCCCCCCCACCATCATCTGAATTAACTCTAAAAATACCAGACAGTTCTGCATATTTTGTCAAAGCAAGAATATACAGTATTTGCAGCATTGATATCTGCTTCGCAGGCTGCACTAGTTGTTGGTTAACTTCCAGGTGTGATTTAAAGACCTGGTTACTTGATGGACCATCTGTCTCTCATAACATCTGCTTGGCAGATTTAATCTTGCAGGGTTGGTGTGCTTCAGGTTCCTTTGATTAAACAACACCATCTCTCAGGGTTCTGGAAGTGTGCTTTCTATGTAGCAGTATCTGCCTTCTAGAATGAGATTCATATGGTGCAACTCCACCTCCTTTTTATGGGGTCTGGTTTTTTTGAACAGTTTGTATCCTACTATCAGTATGTTCCAGTCACGGGTTTCATCCCATCAGTAATTCCAATTATATCTCCCTTCATGTATTAGTAATTCAACTTCAATCTGTTTGTTCCCCAAACTTTGAGCATTTGTATATAGGCATTTGAGATAATACTAATACTAATAATAATAATAATAATAATAATAATAATAATAATAATAGTAAAGTTGGAAGGGACCTTGAAGGTCATCTAGTCCAACCCCCTGCTCAGGCAGGAAACCCTATACCATTTCGGACAAATGGCTGTCCAGTCTCTTCTTAAAAACTTCCAGTGTTGGAGCATTCACCGCTTCTGGAGGCAGGTTGTTCCACTGGTTAATTGTTCTCACTGTCAGGAAGTTTCTCCTTAGTTCTAGATTGCTTCTCTCCTTGATTAGTTTCCACCCGTTGCTTCTTGTCCTGCCTTCAGGCACTTTGGAGAATAGCCTGACTCCCTCTTCTTTGTGGCAGCACCTGAGATCTTTATGTCTGACACTGGGTATGCTTCCTAAGTGTCCTATTTGGCATTTGAGTTTGTCTTCCTTCCCACCTCTCCTTACCTCATTATTTGATTTGTTTTCTAGGGGGTTTTGCTTGGAATTAGGTCCTGGAGATCCTAAAAATTGGTCACCCTCCCCCCTCAATTTTAGTTTAAAGGCCTCCTGATAAGTTGAGCCAATCGTTTTCCGAAAACAGTCTTCCCAGTTTTTGTGAGGTGCAGCCTATTCTTTGCCAGATTCCCTTAAGATCTGGATGGCCCCCACTCTGTTGTTGTTTCGAAGAGCCATGAAGACCTGGTTCTTCATCCAGGCTTTTGGCAAGGGAGAGTGAATCCCCTCATCACTTCATTGCACTTCCCATCTTTTATCTTTATGTTTTATTGAGTTTACTCTAATTTCTTTGTTTGACTGTTATGAGCGACCCAAGGTCATTGAGAGTCAGGCACCATAACAGTTTAATAAATTCTAATTATAATCTTGAATTAACTCAGTTCAAAGGCTATTTAATTCTAATTTGGGCTGAATGAGAGTTACAGGTCAGGAACTGTGCTTATAGAAAGAAGTTGACCAAGTTACAGTTAAGGCAAACACTTCTAGTATCGCCCACATAGGTTATACTGTTTTTTGTTCCAAACAGGAGCCATCTATGGAAATTTTATTTGCTAGTTCAAATTTGTCACCATTTAACATCAAACAAAGCTTCAGGGTTTGGTTGGTGTCCATATGTTTTTATCCCAAGGATGCAGGGCTTAGTTCATGAACTAAGCCCTAAAGGAGTCTCACAGTATAATTGTTATAATTAAAAACAAAACACTAATAAAACACCATAAAATGGAGGGCTTTGAAAACTAGACAAGACACGTTCCCTGCCCTGAAGAATTGAGCAGCTAAATCAGGCAAAACAATCCTAAGATCAGATAGCATGCCACAACTAAAGAGAAAATAAAAAGGTGTGACAGTCCTATAGAGTGGTTTCCTCTATTTTTTTTTTATCATTCTTAAATGCAGTTGAGAAATATCATTAGAAGAAATCCTGAGCAGTTTAGCAATTAACAGAACTTTAGGGAAGAAGTAACAGCATGAACTAAATATCTAAGATAGCCTTTCTCCATTTGAGGCCCAAATTTGGCCAGGCTAACTGGGAATTCTGGAAGCTGTAGACCCCAAATATCTACAAGGTCTCAGGCTGTGGATGCCCCAGATCTTGCCCGGGTCTAACTAGGATTAGCATGAAAATTTGCAGTGCTGAGCCTCATTTCCAGAATTGATGCAATGACTATTATTATTATTATTATTATTATTATTATTATTATTATTATTATTATTATTATTATTATTATTATTATTATTATTATTATTATTATTATTATTTCATTCATTCATTCATTCATTCATTCATTCATTCATTCATTTATTTATTTATTTATTTATTTATTTATTTATTAAATTTGTAGGCTGCCCTTATTCCCTATAAGGTGATAAAGAAAGCCATGTCTCTGAATCTGCTTATAGCATGATTTTGGCCTGAAGACAGTTGAGATGTTATTAAAGTGACCCTTCAACTTTTATTAAAGGCAAACATTCTTGTTGAGATACATTCTACATAACTAATATGATATTCTAAATAGCTGCATACAGCTCTGAAGAATGAGGATGCCAATCTCATAGATCAATAGCAGAAAAGCTGATTTGATTTTATGATAAAGATATACATGAATCTGCAGACAACTCAGCCTGCAAGCTGTAGTCCCTGAATGTATGAGGAAGGAGTAGGATAGGTTCTGTTTACCCAATGTCGCCACATCTGCTCATCACATCTTAGAACAGTGGTTCTCAACCTTTTTAATGCCGCGACCCCAACCGGTCGTAAGTCGAGGACTAAACCGGTCGTAAGTCGAGGACTAAACTGATCGTAAGTCGAGGACTAAACCGGTCGTAAGTGGAGGACTACCCAACCGGTCGTAAGTCGAGGACTAAACCGGTCGTAAGTGGAGGACTACCCAACCGGTTGTAAGTCGAGGACTTTCCCTGCCCGGGAGCGCCGCGCATGCGTGGTTCCGCCCCCTGCGCCGGTCGAGGTGTAGCTGGCAAGCGGCAGAGACGGAGCAGGCCGACCACCAGCTGGCCCAGCCCAAGGGAGGTAAGGCACCCACCGGAAAAGGGGGGAAAATGGCGGACAAAAAAATGGACAAAAAAATGGCGGACAGCCTTGCTTGGCAACCCCCATGAAATGGTCGATCGACCCCAAATGGGGTCCCGACCCACAGGTTGAGAACCACTGTCTTAGAAGTTGCAGAAAAAGTGGATGCACACAGACTTTGTTCAAGGTGCCCACTCTCATGGAGACTCCTTGATGTAGACCTGTATAGATGTACATTTATATTGGTCTAGACCAATATAAGGAGCATGGATGTTTCTGCTTTGTGGGATGCCTGATTCTAGCCATTATAACATGAATTGCTTTAGAGGAAGACCAACTTTAAGCTGATTTGTCCTTTTGGTTTGATGGCATAGAAATATGATTTTTTGGACTGTTGATTTTATTTAATTTACTTGATGGTTTGATTGATTGATTGATTGATTGATATCCTACTTTCCTCCAAGAGCTAAAAGCAGCTTACATGAGGGCCCGTCTTCATTTTATACCCATAACAACCCTGTGAGGTAGTTTGGGCTGAAAGTGCATAAGTCACCCAGTGAGTTTTCCTAGCTAAGGGAGGCTTGAATTGACTCTCCCTGGCCCTAATAACAATAGCACCTAGACTTTCAGCATTTTTTAATGGTTTACAAATATCAGCATATTGCCCCCAATGATCTGGGTCATTATTTTACTGACCTCAGAAGGGTGGAAGGCTCAGTCAACCTTGAGTCAGTCAGGATCGAACTGGCTGTGGGCAGAGTTAATCTGCAATATTACATTCTAACCACTTTGCCACCATGGCTCATACAAAGGCTAATCTAACATCTTAACTAGTACAGCACACTACAGAGGCAAAGACTTTCTCATTTAGAAAAAAAGCTATGTATACAACATATCTTCTTCATTGATTAATGGCACAGAGCCTCAATTTCTTAGAAATACAACCTTCTATATACAGGGAAAGTGCTTTTCTTTTCTACAGTGCTGATACTTTAGAAGCAAGAGACAGCATGAAAAATTGGAAGTCATAGTGAACTGAAAAAAATCTCTAGCAACTCAGTAAATTTCCAGCTGAGCCTTATCTAGACCATCTAGGTAGTTAAGGGCATTAAGGAGCTGTATTCAGCCTGAGGACAGACTCATCCAGAAAGGCCCAGCATCAACACACCCTTGTGTACGCCCCAGCATTATCCCTGGCAACACCTTTTCCAAAACAAAACAAGAGACTAGTCAGTCGTTCAGTCCCTTTATATTCCTGTACATGTGACAAAATACCTGGACAAGGCAAGAGCTCTTGAATATTTCAGCTGCAGGAAAGCATAATATTTGATTAACCATGACTCAACTTGATAGGGTCTTAATTTGAAGCAGATTAGGAGGATTTTTTGCTCTCCATATCATAGATAAATTTATACTTGGCCAGAGATCTTTGAGGTTCTCCTTGAGTTTAAAGGGAATTCAACCATTGGAAGGACTAGGGGTGACATGATAGCAGTGTTCCAATATCTAAGGGGTTACCCTAAAGAAGAGCACTTGATGCCAGGACAAGAAGCAATGGATGGAAACTAGTCAAGGAGAGAATCAACCTAGAATTAAGGAGAATTAAATTTCCTAACACTTAGAACAATTCATCAGTGGAAAACCTGCATCCAGAAGTTGTGGATGCTCCAATACTGGGAGTTGTTAAGAGGAGACTGGGCAACCATTTGTCTGAAATGGTATAGGGTTTCCTGCCTGAGCAGGGGGTTGGACTGGAAGACCTCCAAGGTCCCTTCCAACTCTGTTATTCTGATATTCAGCTTATGTTGCTTTCTGCTGTTGCAGCACAAATGTTGAAGAATATCCAGTGGGTCTTCCATATAATGCCAGGATTAAGTGTCAGAAAATCTTAAAAAATCTTAATAAAATCTACTTGGGGATGATTTTAGTTTTCACTGAGAGCAACTGGGGAAAAAAATCTGTGAATTACAAAGGACTTTGAGTTGATTCCTAGGGTTTATTGTGCTCAGCACTATTAACATTAATTCACCACTATAGCCATTAATGCAGAAACAGCAAATGTTATATATATATATATTGTAGAAGTGGACAGACACTTTATTTATCTGCATATCTTTTTTTCAAAAGAACAGCCCACTCTTCTACCATGCAGAAATTAATGCAATGTATCAAATAATAAAATAATATATGAAATAATGAAATAATATATTCTTGAAACATTTCACTGCTGAAGTTTTATTTTCCCTTGTTTTATATTCTGGAAAGTGAAAGGATATGAAAACAAGGCCACAATGGCAACAGAATTAAAAGGCCCTAGAGTCTAACTTCTTGCCCAGTCCCAGAATCCAACCCTGATCAGGAGGTGACCAGCCTTGACCTGAACATCTCCAGAGAAGGAAGCCCATCATTTTTCAGTCATTGGTTCTGACTGTACCAATAAACAGCTTTTATTGCAAGGAAAATTATTTTTTCTAACATCCAACCAAAAACTATTATTTTCTAACTGGTGATGATCCAGAATCCTCATTCTCCTTCCCTTGGTATATTATTAAACTATATTTTGATAAATAGATTGATTGTAGTCTAAGGATACCAAAGCTTTTGCCAATTAGGACTTATTAGATCCAGGATCCAAGATCAAGCAAACAGAAGAATACCTGCTTCTTTGGTTTCCACAATTCTTCACTTGACATGCCAACTGCAGCTAATTATTTTATTGTGAAATTTTATTGTGAAATTCCCTCTGTTTTTATCTCCTTCCTGAAGGAAAAAATCAGGACTTCTAACTGATAAACTTTCTCCATTGTCTCATCCCATGCTGCAGGACAACTGAACCACAACTTGCTTAGAATTGTATGTTGATAAGGACCAAGATATCTCTGGAGTAGCAGGATGAAGAAGGCTGCATGGTACGACCTAACCATTACACGTGACCATGTATCCACTCAGAGGGCTATGTTTTAAGTTACGATATCTTCTTTTTCTTTACAAGATTATTTATGGGTTCCCATATTACTAGAGAGCTATGCATATTACTTAATTGGTTTCCATCTGTCAAAAAGTAGCAATACTCTTGCAGGAACCAGGGCAGGTGCAGAATGATCTAGTAGCAACAAAAGCCCAAAACTGATGGGTACTTTATTTTCAGTGTTCTCAGGCTAGAAAGAGATGCTGAGTGTTTATTTATCTTTCTTCAGAAGACTGAAGATGCTAGGCTAGAGGGATTATTGGAGATACTGAGTCAGAGCCAAGACTAATTATTTATACAGCCTTGCGTCTACTGAAGTGCTGAGTATGATTGCACAACATCGATTTCCAAATCTGTGTCTAGAAGTGTATGTTGTCTGGAACTTCCATACAGTATAGGCTCTGAGATCTTTGTGGCCCTTTGAGCCTGCAAGATGGAGAGCATGTGAATTCTGTCATGACTCAGTCTGACCTTCTGGCCGCCTTTTGATGCTCCCAATAAAACCAGGATATACATTTATCAGAAAATGGAAGAAAGGAAAGAGAACACATCTGTTTATACCAGGAGTGTCAAACAACGAAACCGCGCCCACCCCATTGCCAGCAATGGGGGAAAAGCTCCAATATGTCGTGCACCGTCACGTGACGTCGCAAATTTGACATGTCTGGTTTATACCATTTCCCTGTTTTAAATATCAACACACACACAGAGAGACAATGTTGTTTTCCATCTTATGGGCAATAGCAATCTCAGGAACACACACACACACACACACACACACACACACATATCTACCAAGGCTTATCCTATCCAAATTATAACTTTCACCCCCATTGTTTATACTAAAAAAAACCCCACCCACTAGGAAGCCTGTTTAGAATTATTTCACTTCCACTGAGTGAAGAAAGATAGTGTTATATAAAAATGGCTGCTCAGAATCTTTATCCTTGCCCAAAGACCTATGGAAAAGAAATGATCTAAAGTACTTTACAACATACCAAAAGGATGGGGACTATAAGCATCCCCCAAAGCAACCACTGTCTCATAATCTCCTCTCCTTCACCCTCCCCTCTCACTGACTGCCTCTTCCTGATCACATCAGCCTATCCCCTTAGATCTGGCAGAGAAAGCATGTTGCAGATACCATCTGCCAGGGGCCTATATTTGGCGGGTCCCAGGAGGTGGGTCTCCTCTTGTTCTATGGAACATTCTTCTCCCTAAAGTCAAGTTAACTCCTTTCCTGCCATCATTCTGGAAGTCGCTCAAGACCTGGCTGTGTCACCAGGTCTGGGGATCTCGGGAAACCATGTTGTTAGATGATTCTAACTAGGGTTGATCTTTTTACTCTCTCCATGTGGTTTATATATTTTAGATTTTGATAGTGGTTTTTTATTTTAACAATGAGTTTTACATTTTTATAATGAGTGTTTTTTATATATTGCTATTTTTAATTTTATGATTTTTTTTAATGTTTTATATTGCCTAGAGGTGTTTTTTGTGAGTTGAGCAGCCATATAAATGTGATAAATGTGATAAACCAGTGGTTCTCAACCTTCCTAATGCTGCGACCCTTTAATACAGTTCCTCATGTTGTGGCGACCCCCAACCCTAAGGGCTCTCCAAGCACGCACCGACGCCGCCCACTCACCCGCCGTGCCCGGGGCTCAGCGCGCCTCGCCTGTCCTCGCCTCATTTCCGAAGGTTGCCGGCCTGCCCAGCTCCAACTGGCCGGGGAGGGGGGGCAGGAAGGCCGCTTCGCCGGCTCCGCCCAGCCTGGTTGGAGAAGCGCCCAGGCAGGGAGAGGGAGGGAGAGAGAGAGAGAGAGAGAGAGAGAGAGAGAGAGAGAGAGAGAGAGAGAGAGAGAGAGAGAGAGAGAGAGAGAGGGAGGGAGGGAGAGCCAAGAGGGCGACAGCGCTGGCAGAGCTTAGTTCAGCCTACTCCGCAGAAAGGGCCATGAAGCAGCACAGTCTCCCTTAGGAGATGCTCGATGGAAACAAATCCGGGGCTGCAACGGCCCCCAACTCGAAGCCGTGCGGAGACGGATAGAGGAGCGGTATCTCGGTTCCTAAGACCATCGGAAATATGTGTTTTCCGATGGTCTTAGGCGACCCCTGTGAAAGGGTCGTTTGACCCCCAAAGGGGTCGCGACCCACAGGTTGAGAACCGCTGTGATAAACAAACAAACAAACTTTACTAACTTCTCTTGAAGATAAAACCTTCAGGAAGTCCTCTATAAATGACTACATTGGACTATGATCATCCAAAATCAAATCCTCTACCTTTCTCAAAAGGCAACTGGGAACCGGTTATACCACTTCCTCTAACCCGGTCCTACTTTAAAAGCCTTCTCTTTTTCCCACAATTGTTCCCTAGAGGAAAAAAAGATGCATCATGCTTTATACAAGACTTTTTAACTCTTAGGCATATCTTTATTTCCATGGCTTGGAATGTGTGATGTGTGTTCAGTACTTTAATTCACTGCATTTTCACATCAGATGCCAATCAAAAGCCTGTCTCTAATTTGAACATAATTAACTTACTTAGAGCAAAAAGTTTCATGAACCTTGCCTCATACACTCTGCTTGATTAGGTTGGGCTGACTTCAGCAGAAAATTAGAACAAGCTCATAAAGAGCAATAAAGCTGAAGATTTTTTCTGTCTGCCAGCAGCTGGAACAGGTGCAGCTGTTCAGATAAATGTGGGAGACATTTTTACATATATCAATTCGGTATATATGCTTATTCTATCAGGAAAGAAAAGAGATGTTAGGCTTCAAAATCTGAGAAGTAAAGCTTTGCCTTTTCTCCATGCCTCTTCTTCTGGGTTAAAGTGAATATTTTTAGCAACCAGATGCAGGTAAATAACAGAATAACAGAGTTGGAAGGGACCTTGGAGATCTTCTAATCCAACCCCCTGCTCAAACAGGAAATTGTATACCATTTCAGACAAATAGTTGTCAAACCTTCTTCTTAAAAAACCTCCAGTGTTGGAGCACCCACAACTTCTGGAAACAAGTCATTCCATGGATTAATTGTTCTAACGAAATTTCTCCTTAGTTTTAGGTTGGTTCTCTCCTTGATTAGTTTTCATCCATTGTTTCTTGTCCTGTCTTCAGGTATTTTGGAAAATAGGTCGACCTCCCCTCTTCTTTGTGGCAGCCTCTTAGATATTGGAACACTGCTATCATGTCACCCCTAGTCCTTCTTTTCATTAAACTAGACATAACCCAATTCCTGCAACCATTCTTCATGTTTTATCCTTCAATCCTCTAATCATCGTTGTTGCTCTTCACTGCACTCTTTCTAGAGTCTACGAGTCTAGACGTCTAGAGTCTAGAATAATTCAGTTCTTGCATAAAATGTAGTTGAATGTGCAGTATCATGATGTTGCCTCTTCTTCTTATAACTCCCTGCTCTTAGGATATTAGTTCTCCTATCTGAAGGAACAATTACAATTCACCTTGTGGACTGTGTCAGGATACACAAATGACACTGAGAGGGCAGGGAATGTGGAGGTACAGACTGAGCCACAAAGTCCTTCATCCCAGAGTAAAATATGGCAGTTGGCTAATATGAACCAGTCCTCAAATCAGTCAGATTGCAATTTCTTTCTCAGCACCTTCCTATCAATGCCCCAAAGTCTTGCTATTCAATGAAGTTCCCAGTGAAAACTTCAAATATATGAATGTCTATGGAGATTTTCAATCATCCAGATCATGGTTGTCACAAAGATGCTTTTTCAAAAGGCAACTTGGCTGAAAAAGCTTCTTGGGTGAGAAGCGAAATGTCTTCAAAGAAAAACGAAGTTCAGTTGCCTTTTGAAAAAATACCTTTGGGACATTAAAATGTGTAATTGTGTTTGTGTATTGTGTATACACATTTGAGTTCATTAACAACTATGAAGGATAAATTTGGGACATTTTAGCTGCATTTTAGTTATGGTGAAAAAGCTATTTCTCTCTTTCCCCCAATCCTAATCCTCCAATAGTAGTAGAACTTGGAAAGATCCAAGAAAATGAAATAGACTAGCAGAAAATGTAGAAAAACAAAGTACTTTTTCCTCACATGTACCTAATGACAACATAATGTACTTTGGCAATAATTTGTTTCTTAAATCAAATATATCCCACCCAGTGGTGGGATTCAAATATGTGAACAACTGGTTCTCTGTGTGGATGCCACTTCTGGAACTCCATTCTGGGCCTGGGAAACAAAAAATTAGCTACTGGTTCTGCTGAAGTGGTGCGAACTGGCTGAATCCCACCACTGATCCCACCCACTTTTTTACAGTAGTAACTGCAAGAGTCTTGGAGTCCTAGTAGACAATCACTTAAATATGAACCAGCACTGGGCTGCAGCCACCAAAAAAAAACAACAATGCAATCCTAGGCTGCATTAATAGAGGGATAGAATCAAGATCACATGAAGTGTTAATACCACTTTATAATGACTTCGTAAGCCCACACTTGAAATATTGCATCCGGTTTTGGTTGCCATGATACAAAAAAGATATTGAGAGTCTAGAAAGAGTGCAGAGAAGAGCAACAAAGATGATTAGGGGACTGAAGGCTAAAACATATGAAAAACGGTTGCAGGAATTGGGTTATGTCTAGTTTAATGAAGAGAAGGACGAGGGGTGATATGATAGCAGTATTCCAATATCTCAGGGGCTGCCACAAAGAAGAGGAGTCAACCTATTCTCCAAAGCACCTGAAGGCAGGACAAGAAACAATGGATGGAAACTAATCAAAGAGAGAATTAACCTAGAATTAAGGAGAAATTTCCTGACAGAACAATTAATCAGTGAAATGACTTGCTTCCAGAAAAATTGTGGGTGCTCCATCACTGGAGGTTTTTAAGAAGAGATTGGAGAATCATTTGTCTGAAATGGTATAGGGTTTCCTGCCTGAGCAGGGGGTTGGACTAGAAGATCTCCAAGGTCCCTTCCAACTGTTATTCTGTTACTTTAAACTCTGAGTGGCTTACATAAAATTTATAGTATTTATAAGAATAAATACAAATCCAATAAATAAAAATAACAGGCTTAGAGAAATTTAAAGCAACTCTATACAAACACGTCTGAAGTTTCAAATGTTCACTACTGTCCTAAATGTTAGTAATGTAGAGATATGCATATTTTAGAGGTAGAAAGCTTCATTTCCAGTAGTTCTCCAGTACAAACTACCTCAGAAATATTAAATAGGTAACACTAACCTCTGATAGCATTTGGTAGACAGTATTGCATTAATATCAAGATGTGACTTCATCTATACATAATGTACAGTAACAAATATTGTTTTACAATTGGTTATTTAGATTAGATATCTAAAAGTTACCAAACAATCATGCAGAAATATTGCTTTTTTCTTCCCGGTATTTTATCAGTGAACGATGTGTCTATGTATGCTTATAAAGGTGTGGAATACACATTAATCTAATCTTTTGGCCAATAATATTTGTTTCAAGTATGAAATTAATATAGAAATATCCCTTACCTCAACTGAAATGGAGAAGTCGGACAGAGGAGCTAGTAAGATAAAGAAAAAAGATTGTCAGAGCTCTTTGGAGGAAAATGGGAGAAGGAAGGCATATTAGGTACTTTCACCACCTTGAATTGTTTATAAAAATAATAAAGATGCGGTAAAAATACATACATACAAAGATACATACATACAAAGATACATACATTCTCCTATCCTTGTCATATGACATCCTGTGGCTATCCCATACTAAGTAATAAATTAAGGCAATCAAACAATGGCATGAAATTATGTGCACAAAGTGTTAAGGCCTCAGAGTTGAGGCATCTACCTATCCAAACTCTGCTTTTACCATAATAGCAGACACTGAAAACTCTGCAAGTGCCCTTTCATTAGATGGAGAATAGGTGGAATGCATTTGGTACACACAACACACCCAATAATATATTATGCTGTCTGTAAAAGTCAAGTGGAAAAGCCTTAGAACACCCGCCAAGCATTTTAGGGAGAGTCTAACTGTCTAAAGCACTTATCAGATGTTTCCTTTCTAATATATTTTCAAATAGGGTTTCCCAATATTGTTTCATGAGGTGTCTGTTGACGCAGAATGCAGCAGGGACTTTGCAATGGGGTGGAATGGAAATAGAGTCTAGATCTAATAGGGAAAGCCCTAGATTCCTTTTTAATTTGGTTTCTTAGAACCGGAGCTTAGTTTAATTCAAATAGTGTATTTTGATACAGTACTCATGTCTCAGTTTTGTATGGAGATAATGTTGCGGTAGTCCTCGACTTACGACCTCAACTGAGCCCAAAATTTCTGTTGCTAAGCGAGACATTTGTTAAGTGAGTTTTGCCTCCTTTAACGACCTTTCTTGCCACAGTTGTTAAGTGAATCACTGCAGTTGTTAACTTAGTAATGTTTGTTAAGTGAATCTGGCTTCCCCATTGACTTGACTTTATCATAAGGCTACAAAAAAGGGATCACATGACCCTATGAGCCAGTTGCCAATTGCCCGAATTTTGATCATGTGAGCGTGGGGATGCTGCAACTGTTGTAAGTGTGAAAAACGGTCATAAGCCTGATTTGCAGTCAAAGCTCAGTATATGAACCGGAGGCTGAAATTGAGAAACTGAGATTTCATATCTCACTTTTGATGCAAAGTTGCTGGGTAGTTTTAGAAGATACAGGTATATAATAGCTTAATGATACAGTAGCTGGGATTATTTAGGTGAAATGGAGTGAGAAAGCTAAATAATATCATTTGAAATGTATGTAAATATGAAATCTAAGGCACTTCACAAAATATTGATGCCCACATCCTCTGCATTTAACTCTTTGTAGTCCATATTAGCTTGGAATTTAAACTCATGTTTTCCTCTTTCTGTGGATAAGAATTGCTCAATCCTCATAAGTTCATTTGCAACTCTGGGATGGTTCTGAGTGAGTTACTTGCCATATTTCCAAATGGTTATTATTGTGAAGTGGAAATAAATACATTGTTTAGAACAGGGATCTCCAAACTTGCAATTTTAAGACTTGTGGACTTCAACTCCCAGAATTCCTCAGCCAGCATGGCTGGCTAAGGAATTTTTGGAGTTGAACTCACAAGTCTTAGAATTGCCAGAGTTGGACATCCCTAGTGTAGCAAAACATTGTCCAAACAGTTCTGAGCTAAATTTAATTGCCAATTGAAATGGGCAATTCTGTTACTTGCTTGGCACCCCTGATTTAACCTGTGGCCAATTTTGATTTGGCTCAGAATAAACTGAACGGCTTCCCATATTTGAGAAAAGTAGCTTATACTATTTCAAATTAATAGTAATTTTCCCACTAGTGAGATAGCTTTCAAGAATTATCCGACACAAATATATCAATGTATCAATGAAGCCAATAGATTGTGTATTACTTCACTGATGCCTGGAAGATGCCACGAAGACACTCTAAACCATTATTGGGGAAATGCCAGTAAAAGGAGAATGAAGGTCTGTGTTTCAGAGCAGATTGGCTTGGGTTACTTGCCCCTCAGTGGCTGAAACACAACCTGGATTGTTTGTATATTCATTTGTCTCTGATAGAATTTGTTTCAGAGCATGGAGGATCACCAACCTCTTATTGCAGAGGTGGGAAACTATGGCCCCTTTATGACTTGTGGACTTCAACTCCCAGAATTCCTGAGCCAGTCAAAAGAATTCTGAGAGTTGAAGTCCACAAGTTATAAAAGGGCTATAGTTTCCCACCCCTGTCTTATTGTAAGAAACATTCTTTGTTCTGCTCATTTGCCATAGCAGAAATGAAAGACTGAATCCAGTATTCATAGAACAGCTACGACTTCCTCTGTTGGGCCAATCTATTTTTTAAGTTACCCTCCTGAATTCTAGCATTTCAACCATGTGGATAGAAAAGGTAGTAGGTGTGAGAAAAGAAAAACTCAGAGCTTGAAATTAAAAACTAGTATGTGATATGTGGCAGTTCTTTTCCTGGCTTGGAAAAATAAGCAGCTATTTTGCACTAAGTACTTCTATTGTATATAATGGAAGTGGTAAGGGCTAGCCCAGGGGTAGGCAACCTTGGCTCTTTTATGACTCATGGACTTCAACTCCCAGAATTCCTGAGCCAGCATAGCTGGCTCAGGAATTCTGGGAGTTGAAGTCCATGAGTCATAAAAGAGCCAAGGTTGCCTACCCCTGGGCTAGGCTTTTTCAAGCAAAATTTTTTTCTAGCAAGGGGTAATGGAGTCAGTCCACAAGTGGTTGGGGTGGGGGGAACAATTGCAAGCATAATCAAGGGTAAGGATGGAAGTACAAACCAAGTGAAGCTAATGATCTTGACAGGTATAGGTTGTTTGTAGTTTGCCTTAGGTCTCTGACAACAATTGCTTGAGCAACTGTCTTCATTCACTCAGTTATACATTATACTAAGTTGCAATTTCCCAGGGTTATGTGTACACCATTTGTGACCTTCTGAGACAGCTGTCAATAAACAAAGTCCATGAGGGAAGCCATGCTCACTTAACAACCGCATGATTCACTTAACAGCTGTGGCAAAAAAAGGTCATAAAATCAGGTGCAACTCTCTTAACAACTGCCTTGCTAAGCAATGAAAATTGTGGTCTCAATTGTGGTAATAAGTCAAGGGCTATTTGTACCTTCTTGCTATATCAAAATTGTAGTTCCAATAATGCTAAATATGAGTAATGAGTTGGTGCAAGACGGCCAGAGTCCACTTGAAGAAGGATAATTACTCATCTGTTTGTCTGCTTCTGCAACAGGATATGGTTTCTCCCAAAGCTAGAGTAGTGACTTATGATCATCAAGGCTCCTACGTTGCCTGTCAAAAAATTTTTTTCCTGAAGCTTGTCATATGGTCTTGATGCCCTATGGTACGTAGAGTGGTTACTGACTCAATTGTTCTAGTGAATATAACTTTCACTGCAATGCAAAAAGTATGGTGACACATTTTATAGAAGATGCTGTAGGAGAGTAACTTTATTAGAAAGTGATCCACTATCCTATTCATATCAGGAATAGGCAATTCACAATCATGACTGCAGCCTTTGTACTCATTTTTGGAGTCTAGATTGCTGGACATACCCAGATTGGGCTACAAAAATTCAGTGGCAATTGACTAAATATTATGTTGTAGTTTCCCATTGTTTTCTTGTGGAAAATGAAGCCAAACCAAGAAAAGCAGTCTACAGCATTTTGGTAAATGACTTGGCTGAGGAGATGGAATGGATGTTCATCAAATCAGACTCAAGGTTCAGAAGATCTTGATAGACTTGAACAATGGACCCTACTCAACAAAATACTGCTTAACAGTGAGAAATGTAGGATTCTGCACTTAGGAAAAACAAATACAAAAGTACTAGATAGGCAGTAATTGCTTGGTAGTAGTACTTTTGATAAGAATCTGGATGTCCAAATTAAGCATGAATCAGGAGTGGTTGCAGCTGCCAGAGCAATGTTATCTTGAACTTCATCAGCACAGGTACAATTTTGATATTTTGGGAAGCTTGAATTGCAAATTATAGGCAGAACCTCCAAATTCAATCCAATCAGAAACATTTCTACCAAGCCATCAATGGAGAAACTGCAGTGAGTCAGTCAGTACCTGAAAAAAAAAGATATAGTATAGTTCTGGATGCAGATATGGGATAACCCAAAGAAATACAACAAGGGCAAGCTTGGTTAAAAAAGGTGGATGCAAATAAAAAAGAAGTTGAAATGAAAAAACTAGTAATAACAGCAGAAATGGTAGAGAAAAGAGCAAGGAGGATCAAGAATTGGTCAGCACCAGGTGAAGATGAACTGCATGGATTTTGGTTGAAACATTTAACTGGTCTATACCCACTCGTTGCCAAGCAGTTCAACAATATACTACAAGGAGGTGAACTTGAAGAGTGGCTAACAACTAGGAAAACCTACCTGATAATGAAAGATCCAGCAAAAAGGGCAGTACTGGGCAACTTCTGGCCAATTATCTGCTTACCAACAACTTTCATATTGCTAATGTGGTAACTGATGTTACCTAGTGTGGTAACTAGTGTGGTAACTGATGCAGCCTAACAGCATCTAGTTGAAAGCAATCTCTTTCTACCTGAGCAGAAAGGAAACAGCCCCAATAGCAGAGGAACAAAAGATCAACTCCTAATAGACAAAATGATTCTGGAAAACTGCAAGAGAAGTTTGAATGTAGCATGGATTGTCTACGAAAAGGCATTTGACTCTCGGCCACATGACTGGACAATCAAGTGCCTAGAAATAACAGGAGTAGTAGAAACATCAGAAAGTTTGTGCAAAGATTGATGGCACAATGGAAGACACAGTTGCAGGTCAGTGGTGAAAGACTGGTAGAGGTTAATATCAATAGAGGAATTTATCAAGGAGATTCACTATCACCACTATTTGTTATTGCACCGTTTCTTCTGTCAACAATACTGAATAACTCAGGACATGGCTATCAAACATCAAAAATACCGACCAGACTATCCCATCTCCTTTACATGGATGATCTGAAACTGTATGGAAAAACTCCACCTGAAATAGAATCACTGCTCAACACTGTCTGTATATATAGCCAAGATATTGCAATGGAGTTTGGCTTTGACAAATGTGCCATACTTACTATCAAACAAGGAAAAATAGTGAAAGCTGAAGAAATCAAGATGCCCACAAAAATAACATTAAAAGTCTGGATGAGGATGATTTCTACAAATACCTGGATATTCTTCAAGCTGACAACATCAAACACACTGAAGTCAATATTATTATCAATAATAATAATAATAATAATAAAAACCCCACATCTCTGTAGGAAGGACATGGTAAGTAGAAAAAATGCCATATCCAGTCTGAACAAGCCATAATAATAAAAATTATTCCTGTCTTTTTTCTTAATATAATTATATACTACCCTTCTCCCTTCTCCCTTGTGGCCTCCAGCCAAAAGATTGGCCATCACTGGTCTAAAGAAGACCTCATTATTATCTTCATCTTGCAGAAGGTAGCATAAAGACTGAGAGCTCAACTTCCCTGAAGTCATCTAGTGTTATCTAGCATGGTATGTGTTTGGCAAAATTTGAACCAAGGACTCAGCTGCTCCACCATATCTGCCTGCTTTACAACAGCTCAATATAATTTATGGCTCCTTACAAGTCTGTCGAGGACAGAATCAGGTCATTGATTTCCACAGACTTGTTTCAGGTAAGTACAAATCAGCTCAGCTGACTCATGATCATGCTGAAATATTTGCTGGCAAGCGTTCTGAAGCCTTCTTTTCCAGCGCAACTCAACCCTATGAGTGGGTGTCAAAGCTTTGCATTAGACAAGGTGTTGTCAGCAAGTGAAGCAAGGAGAGGTGGAGAAGGAAAGCTGGATAATAAAGGCCTTTCCAAGGCTATCAAACTGTACCCCAAATAGTTCTTTTCAGGGTTACTTGGTTCAACCTTCTGCAACAATGAGGAACAAGGGAGAACAGCCAAGAGTCTCCTAGAGATGACGAATGAATATAATCTAGTTTTCATGAGTCACTGGCATCAGGTTGGCCTTGTGGTATTATCAGAGTGCTCCTTATTACACTGACAAACGATAACCAAATTCAACCTTAATAAGCTGTGGGAAAGACCACAATAAAGCCCAGTGCTAGATCTCATTCGCCTTGACAACACACCTACAGGCCAGGTACAAAGATCACCACTGTTTACCTAGAAGACAGACAGAAAAGATTATGGGATGTGTGTGTTTAACAAAAACACTTCTGAAGTGCATGTTATCATTATGGGGAGGGGAGGTATCTCAAGTATCTGAGATTTCATATTTGTATCTCATGATCCAAGAGCTTACTTTTGCGGCTTTCCAAAAGATATTAAGTGCTTGGAAGATTTCAAATCATATACCAGTATCTTGTATGACCCTGCAAAGAATCAGGAGGAGATAATTTTTAGAGCGACGACAATGTTTCATGGACAAGGATGCATGGGACCCAAACAAAGGTGGACAGGGCTTCAAGAAATCAGCAGGCCACTGGTCAATGTGATGAAATGTACTTATGGAATGAAACACATTTTGGTGGTGGCGGGTAGTGAGTGAAGGTATGAGATGGGATGATATTTGTGAAAAATAATTGCTAAATAATATGTCAAAGTCTTCTAACAGTATTGTAAGTGGTTTAGAAGTTTGGGGGGGCAGAAGTTCCCATTGCTTCAGATAGCACTGGAAAGACAGCATTGTGTATTTTTTTTATTTATATACCACTTGTATACCACTTATCTCAGCAAGGGCAACTCACCAAGGGCAACTGTAAGCAGGGTGACTTACAGACATTGAATAAAATGCACCATTAAACATGAAAAGAATAAATAAGGATCTTAAATTTTGAATTCAATTAATATAAAAGTAAGCAAGAGGGATAGGGAGGGAGGGAGCAAAGTGCATAGAGGGAGCTGGGGTGTTCTCTACTCCATTCGCCATACCTCCAATATGCTACACCCGCATTGGGAACCCAGACTAGTTGACACAGTCACATCTTCAGGCCTTTGGGAAGGCCAAAAGGATGGGAGCAGATCTGACTGGGGGGAGGGCTGGGACAAGATATTCTAGAGGGCAGGAGCCACTTCAGAAAAGGCTCGTCTTCTGGACCTTGTCAGCTGAACTGCCTTGGTTGATGGGGTCCACAACATGCCCTTTCTGCTCTGTCACACAGCCAGATATTGAGACTGGATTTGGCATATTATTGGCTAGTGATTCCTTAATAAAAGAAATTATTCCAAATCCATAGCTGAGTAGTGTCTTTATTAGGTCAATCACAGTATCATCAAAAAGTGTGCAAATGAAAAAACTCAGGAGAACTTGGAAGTTTGCACATTCTTTTTTAACACTTAGCATGGGCCTTATGTGAGCCAGTTTGGTCTAGTGGTGAAGCCAGCCATACTCGCTCAGTCCCAGGAAGAAGGCAATGGGAACCATGTCTGCAAAGGTTGCCTAGAAAACTGCATGGCTTGCAGTTCATGAAGTTTGTACCATCAGGATTGAAATCTGACTCAAAGGAAAAAGAAACTGTTCCTAGTATTAATATTATATGTGTTATGTCTTAAAGTACATATTAAATGTATACTGAGAAAAAGAATACCACTCATTCACTCACACAATCAATCAATCAATCAATCAAAATAGAGCTGGGAGGGACCTTGGAGGTCTTTTAGTCCAACCTCCTGCTCAATCAGGAGACCCTATACCAGTGGTCCCCAACCTTTGCAGCTTGGCAGCCCAGATGGGGGATGGGAGGGAGGAACTGGGCTGTGTGAGCGGTGGGCAGGTGCACATACACACAGAACTTGAACTGCATGCACACCACCCCACCGCTCACGCAGCCCGGTTATGAATAGGCCATGGCGCAGTAGTGGGCCACGGCCTGGGAGTTCGGGACCTTTGCCCTATACCTTTTTAGACAAGTGGCTGTTCAGTCTCTTCTTAAAAGCCACCAGTGATGGAGCACCCACAACTTCTGAAGGCAAGCTGTTCCACTGGTTAATTGTCCTCACGGTTAGGAAGTTTCTTCTTAGTTAGTTCTGAAGGAACTGGCAGATGTTATCTCAGAATCATTGCACCATATCTTTCAAAAATCCAGAAGCACCGGGGAAATACCTGAGGATTGGAAAAGGGCTGATGTGGTTCCCATCTTCAAGAAAGGGAAAAAAACAGACCCAGGAAACTACAGACCAATCAGTCTAACATCAATACATGGGAAGATCCTGCAAAAGATAATTAAAAAACAGATCTGCGAACAACTAGAAGCAAACAAATTTATAACCAGTAGCCAGCATAGGTTTGTCAAAAACAGATCATGCCAAACCAATCTTATTTCATTCTTCAATAAAGTGACTAAATTAATAGACCAGTAAAATACTGTGCACATGGAGAGAAGTAAGCAGTGGGGTATCACAAGGTTCTGTCTTAGGCCCAGTACTCTTTAATATCTTCATAAATGACTTAGATGAGGGAATTGAAGGGGAACTCATCAAATTTGCAGATGATACCAAACTGGCAGGAATAGCCAACACTCCAGAAGACAAGCTCAGGATCCAAAAAGATCTTGACAGACTTGAACAATGGGCCTTATCCAACAAAATGAGTTTCAATGTGGAGAAAAGCAAAGTTTTACATTTAGGCAGGAAAAATCAAAGGTACAAGCAGGGCTTTTTTTCTCATAGAACGCACAGAACGGAGCTCCGGCACCTTTTTTGGATGGAACCTTGTAGGGTAGGCAAGGCGGGTTGTATGACATGTGTGAGTTCCGGCAGCTTTTTTTTTTTTTTAGAAAAAAAAGCACTGGGTACAAGTACAGACTGTGTGAGACCTGGCTTAAAAACAGTAACTGTGAGAGAGACCTTGGAGTCCTAGTGGACGATCACTTGACTATGAGCCAGCAGTGTGCAGCAGCCACCAAAAAAGCTAATGCAATCCTGGGTTGTATAAACAGAGGCATAGAATCAAGATCACGTGAAGTATTGGTGCCACTTTATAAAGCCCTGGTGAGACCACATCTGGAATGCTGCAGCCAATTTTGGTCATCATATCACAAGAAAGATGTTGAGAGTTTGGAAAGAATTCAGAGAAGAGCAACTAAGATGATCAAAGGCCTGGAGACTAAAACATACAAAGAACGACTGCAGGACTTGGGTTTGACTAGTCTAAAGAAAAGAAGAAACAGGAGTGACATGATAGCAATGTTCCAGTATTTGAGGGGCTGACACAAAGATGAGGGGGTCATGTTATTCTCCAAAGCACCAGAGGGATGGACAAGAAACAATGATTGGAAACTGATCAAAGAGAGAAGCAACCTGGAATTAAGAAGAAACTTCCTGACAGTGAGGACAATTAACCAGTGGAACAGCTTGCCTCCAGAAATCTTGGGCACTCCATCACTGGAGATTTTTAAGAAGAGGCTAGACAGTCACTTGTCTGAGATGGTATAGGTTCTCCTGCTTAAGCAAGGGGGCTGGACTGGAAGACCTCCAAGGTCCCTTCCAGCTTTATTATTATTGTTGTTGTTGTTGTTGTTATTATTATTGATTAGTTTCTATCCATTGTTTCTACTGCTATTATATCATCCCTAGTCCTTCTTTTCTCTAGATTAGCCAAACCCAGTTCTTGCAACCAAGATAGATATCTGGATTGTTTCCACATTAGTCTTTTTTTTTGGGTTTCTGCATTTATTCACTCACCTGCTGCATCCTGATGATGTCACTGATTGCCCATTGCATCCCAGAGTTTTTGATTCCCTTCCTAATCTCCTTTTTCAGACTTGATTTGTCATGATTTTTCTTATTTTAAACACAGCAAGAGCAATAGTTTGTCTAGAAACAACAAAGAGTTATTTTTCACTTAGAGGGTGAAATATTTTGTGATACTTGACCAATCCATTTGTCTTGTTACTGTTATACGCTCTTGCAAACGGTCCCAAAAATTTCCATTATTAAATACAGATAGTCCTGGACTTACAACAGTTTGTTTAGTGACCATTCGAAATTACGACAGCACTGGAAAAAGTAACTTATGGCCGTTCTTCACACTTACAACCATTGCAGCATCCCCATGGTCATGTGATCAAAATTCAGAGGCTTAGCAACTGACTCATATTTATGACAGTTGCAGTGTCCCAGGGTCATGTGATCACCTTTTGCGACCTTCTGCGACCTTCAGACAAGAAAAATCAATGGGGAAGCCAGATTCACTTAACAATCGTTTTACTACTTCATGTCTGCAGCGATTCAATTAACAACCGTGGCAAGAATGGTTGTAAAAAGGGGCAAAACTCACTTATCAAATGTCTCACTTAGCAACAGAAAATCTGGGCTCAGTTGTGGTCATAATTCGAGGACTACCTGTAACCCACCCCTTACAGCAAAAAAATGCAGTAATCTTTTTTTAAAATCCTTTTTTGTGTTGTACAGTCTGCAAGTGTACAGAATCTCATCTCCTCCACCCTTCTTTTAGCTCCAATCTTACAAATATGTGGAGAGAGTAGCTATTATGGAATTGGTAGGAAACTGCCTAGAATTTTGAAATGAGAAATGTAATTTGACCTGTAACTACAAAAAAAATAGTGTTAGTGTATCAGGACAAAACTTTGAAGGCAGGCATTTAGGTTCCTGCTCAGCAGAATATTCAAATATATAAATTAGGAGGGATCCCCTTTGGGAAAAAGAATGTGCTGTGCCTTGTGAAATGATGAGACAAGATTGATCTACTTCAACCGGGTGCTTTGCTTTTAGGCAAACGTCTTCTCCACGTGTATTGGGAACATAGAGAAGATCACTCAGAATTCAGAGATGTAGATGCAAACTAATAAATAGAACATTAAATTCCTGTCTTCTATGACAGGATGATTTGATCACATAACTTTTGCTCTGAATCTCCTTACTGAAATTTTGCTCAGCCCTGCCAAAAGCAGCAAAGCAAGACTGGTGCCTTTCCTTTTGAATCTGAGAAGCAATTAAGATTATGTGGGACAAGGAGAGAATGACCATTAAGTTCATAGTATTGATTTATTAAACTTTGCTATGCATTTTCAGTAAGTTTATTACATTTTATGAATTTTAAGGGTTGTCAAGAATGATTAACAGGTTTTCAAGAACTTTTTACTCAGGATATGTAGAAAAAGAAATCTGTATGGTTCTTTTCATACTGCTCTTGGGCAGTCCAGTGTTATCTTAGAGTCATTTGTTCTGTTACTCTGTGCTTCTCAGCAGTTGAACTTGGGAAAGGATTCTGCAGCAGGGGAAGGAATCTGATGGAAGAAAATTTCAGACCTTCCTTCTCTCCTTAAATAGTCTGTTTCTCCTCCATCACTTTTCCAAGTGATGCAGAAGAACATGATTGTGGTTGTGATGTCAGAAGCAAATCTAACACCAGCTTTATTCAGCTTCAGCATGTTTTCAGCTAGAGGTTGTGAGATAGCTGAGAAGCATATATTTTTGACCCAGATGTAAAAAGATGGAATGAGATCCTAAATAATTGGCCAACAAGTTAGCTACCTATTGTCTATGTTGAACTCTTAGCAAGAAAGAGCAGGTGCAGATTGGCTGATGGTGCTCTGTAAGATCTGGACTCACAAACATAGAAGCATCCCTTGTATGTGCTGTTCAGGCTTGCTGAGAATTGGGTGGCATACAAATTTAAAATGACAATAATGAGGGAAAAGTGAATAAAGATAAAATCTGGCAGTGGTTTACAACTGGAACATTAAAAAACACACCTCAAGGCTTGATTTTGGCTGCTCAAGAGCAAACTATTTGAACTAATGCCAGCAAGGCCAGAACTGAAAAATCATCCATTGATTCAGAATGCAGATTGTGCAAAGAAATGGAAGAAATATTGGCTCAGTTCATGCAAGAATGTCATACATACTGATTATAAACCACAACATAAATACAATTGCCAAATGATTCACTGGAACACCTATAAAATTTATCATATTCCAGTAATGAAAAATTGGTGGGAATATATGGTTTAAAAAGTAGTTGAAAATGTGCAGGTTAAAATATTATGAGATTTCCAAATATCAAGTGATGAAATCTTGGCTCATAACACCCTAGATTTAACTGTGGTTGAAAAGAAGAAAGTATATATATTTGATGTGGCAATACCAGTGGATAGTAAAAGATAAAGAATTAGAGAAGGTCAAAGTGCATAGTATTAAGATCTGAAAATAGAAGTCAAAAAGTATGGTATAAAATAGCCATGGTGGTCCTGTGGTCTGGCACAGTAGAAGGCACTTAGAACATCTGCAGATTGACAAAATTTCTGTCAATTGCAAAATGCCACACTGCTTGTATCCACATAAATATTACACCGATACACTGCAACAAGGTTTTGGAGAAGAAATGGATGCATATGAAAGCAAAAATCTGCTAAAGAACTGGCAGCTATGATTTCACATTGTTGTGCATATTATTATAATATTAATATGCTCATAGCACCCTCATGTCCTGATGTTATATAAGTTGATGGCAACAGGATTACTTTTTACATAAAAATGGAAGGACACTTTGATCTCTACGATGGATGAATGGCTGCAAAAGTTGATGGAGTTAGCAGAGATGGCTAAACTGCTTTGATTAAAGAAGAAAAGCATACAATTACTTTTGTTGCTACTTGGAAACCGCTTCTGGACTTTGTGCTTGCAGTGGAAAAAAAAATGAAACTTTGATTTTGGGTTTTACCGATTAGATAGGTTTGTTGTTATAGAAATGGCTAGCTTATGCTATTATGTAAAAGTAAAAAATTGAGGTTTGATCTTTTTATCTTATTCTACTGCACCAGAGGGAATCGGAAGTCAATGCCTTTTCTTTCTTTTCCCCCCTTTCCTTCTCTTTTTCCTTCCCTTTTCCCTTCCCTCTTTTTCCTACTATTTTATTTTGTATTTTATTTTAAAAACTAATAAAGAAAATAGCACCCTCACGTCCAAACTATTTTCAGAAAATAGTCAGAACAGTCTCAGGTGTGTTTTAAACTAGATTCAGAAAATAGAGAGGGAGGTCTTTTGAAACTGTGTACTGTTTGGCACAAATGTACTTCAGTTCCAGGCACTGTTGATAAGTCTACACTTGGATGCCAGGAGGGGTCCAGTGAATCATCTCTAGTGGAGACACTCAATGTTCATCACCATCATGAGGAAGTTCATGACCCAAAATGTTGTCACCAAATTTCCTTCCAGCCCCTTGTATGATGTCCTCTTTTTTGTCTCCCCTGTCTTTTCTTTCCCCTCTGGCCTCTTTCATAATTGTCACCCACAGCACGATATCATGATTCACTTGGAGCTGCCCAGCGGTGAGACAAGTGTTAATCCCCTCCCTTAGGACATGACGTGTGTCACCTTCCCAACCTATCCCGCCTCTGCCTTCTGTGAGTCTAGGCTTCAATAGTTCATGTTGCCCCTGTTGAACTGCACGGTGGATTATGCACTTCCCAGTACTGTGCAGAGAAATCCTGAGGGGTTTTTTTTCCTCCCACCAATTCTCATTCAACTGGATGAAAGGGAAGGTACTTCTAAGAATTCTTCTAAAGGAGATGAGCATGTAGGTGAAATTCTCATGAGTGCAGTGTGGCATTTTTGCAGCTGTTTAATGGCCGTGTGTGTGTGTGTGTGTGTGTGTGTGTGAATATTATGCCTTTTATTGTACAATCGCCTTCTTCAGAGATCTGCAGTCTCCTTGGCATCTCAGGTTTCAATTCAGTACCTAGGAAAGTGCTTATGGGAAAACTGCTCGTTCCATAGATGGTGATGTATAGGCAGCCCGGGAAGTTTCAGAGTGATGAAAATATGGTCAGTAAAAAACAACATCCTCCTAACCTCTACCTTAAAACAGCACCAAGAGAAATTTGAAAGAGCTTTTAATTTTATTTTCTTATTAATTTTATCAGCTCCCTATGAGGTGGGTTGTGCTGAGAGAGAGTGACTGGCCCAAAGTCACCCAGCTGATTTTCATAGCTAAGGTGGGACTAGAACTCAGAGTCTCCGACTTCCTAGACCAGTGATGGCAAACCTTTTAGAGACCGAGTGCCCAAACTGCAACCCAAAACCCACTTATTTATCGCTGGGTGCCAGGTGGGCGTGGTCCAGAGTG